>NC_056726.1:1173739027-1173779027 GCF_019279795.1 Protopterus annectens | reverse complement strand
CATTAAACAAATTTGGTGTACATCACCTATGTTAAAACCTGACCCGTTAAGTGTGTGTGTGTTTATGTGTGTGTGTGTGTGTGTGTGTGTGTGTGTGTGTGTGTGTGTGTGTATGTGTGTATGTGTGTGTGTACATGTCTAAATCTATATCTATAGATATAGCTACAGATATAGATGTAGATATGTATACACACGGGTCTACCTGAGATGGTCGACAAGCCATTTGATCAACACTCATTTGGTCGACAGTCAGATTTGCCCCCCTCCCCAATGTTGTGCGACCCTGGAGTTGTTATATATCGTTGGGGGGGGCACAGCCCCCCACATTGGGGGGTGTGGGGGGCAAAGCCCCCCCACATAAAACTGCTTGTCGACCAAATGAACTGTCGACCAAATGAGTATCGATCATATGGCCTGTTGACCATGTGATAGGGATCCATACACACACATGCAAAATATGCACATATTTTTGTATATGAGCTACAGAATATGGACTGATGACTGCTTTCCCTCCTCTCTTTTCCAGTTTTAGCACAAACATGCTTCCAGCAGGATGCTTTCTTCGTGTAGGATTCTTCTGGAAATTCCACCATCGACTTATTTCTTTAGCTGCCAGAATAAGTGAGTATCGGAAGACAAGAAAACTGACAGAGCCACCAGACTGGGCTGACAAATACCATGAGAGATTCATACCATATTCAAAAGGTGTGCTGGTGAAAATGCTTCTAAAGGTAATGTTGTTTTACTCAATTTCAATTAGTTTCAATTAGTCTAGCTGGACATGTATCCGTTTTCAGTAGAGGCCCGGGGAGAAAAGCTCCAGTACAGGCAATAAACAATGAAGTATCACATAAAAACATTAATATGAGTAAAAACAATACAAGGTAAAAAGAAAGCAATTTCAACAAAAAAGAAATATTAAAAATAGGAGATAAAATTATAAAACATACTACTGTAGTTAGACTTATAAAACAGAAACAATAACACAAGATGAAGTTACACGGGATAGAAAAAGAAGGTTACTGATAGAGCCTATATATCAGGTATAACTCTCAAACAATTGAAAGTGTTAGTGAGGAGCTCTGTAAGGGGATGGGGAGGAAAGTTAGGTGAATGAAGACATGATTTCAGTCGGGGTTAGCACAAGGACACAGCCATTGAGTTTTAAGATGTTCTTTGATGTGTTTTTTGAAAAGAGAGGTAGAGTCTTGATTAGTTATTTCTTGAGGGAGTTGATTCCAGTTTTTACCTATGGAATTTGAAAATAATGAATCCCCAGCTTTATTGTATGATTTAGTTAGAGATACTAGGAGTTTATTGGCAGAGCGGAGGGTGGCTAGGTTTTTATACGGTATTATCAGTTTTGTAAGGCTAGGGGTGACATCAGGGTAGTAAAGGGTCTTATGAATGATGAGTAGTTGTTGATAGAGTAAGTGGTTATTTAGCTCTAACCAGTCTTTTTGTTTGAGGTTAAGACAATGGTGAGTTCTTAGGGGAGTAGCAGTAATGAATCTGGCTATGCTATCGTAGCAGATAGAGAGTTTGGTAATGTTATTTTTAGATAAGTTAGTATAAATAGCTGAGGCATAGAAAAGGGTGGAGATCAGGTGTGTCTGAGCAATGGTTTTTCTAGCTACTGGGGTAAGAAAGGGTTTAATTCTGTAGAGAGTCCCAATTTTTTTGTTGACAGCTTTAATAGTGGTGTTAATATGTTCATCATAATTGAGACGGTTATCAATAGTTACACCTAATAGTCGAGTGGTCATATCAGGGTTAATACTGGTTGCATTATTCGAGGAGATAGTGAAGAAAGGTGTTGGAGATTCATGAGTAGGAGTAAAGAGAAGAAGCTTAGTTTTTATGGGGTTAAGGAGGAGGCAGTGTTGCATAAACCAATTTTCGACATTTTGGAAGACTGTTTGGGTGAGGGACTGGAGAGAGGAAATATTTTTAGCAGTACAGATTAACGTTGAGTCGTCAGCATATTGAATGCAGGTAGCTTGTGGTATATTCAGGTGTAGGTCATTGATAAACAAGGAAAAAAGAAGGGGACCTAAGATTGATCCTTGTGGAACACCAATATTTACTAGGAGTAAGGAAGATAGGTTGTTCTCCCAAAGGACTGCTTGTTGCCTGTTTTGGAGATAGCTCCTAAACCATTGTAGTGAATGTGAGCTGAGAGAATAAAGGTTTAGTTTGTCAAGAAGTATATTGTGATTAACCATATCAAAGGCTTTTGACAGGTCTATGAATAGTGCTGAGGAGAAACAATTATTGTTTCTATTATTATTTATGGAGTCAGAGAAGGAAAGGAGGGCAGTTGTAGTGCTGTGGAATGGTCTGAAACCATGTTGACATTCGGCTAGAAGTTTGTTTTGAAGAAGGTAGTTGAGAATTTGTTTGTGTATGCATCTTTCCATAATCTTAGCTAATGGGGAAAGTAAGGCAATGGGGCGAAAATTTGAGAGTTCAGTTGATGGGCCCCCTTTATGTAGGGGAATTATATGAGATATTTTCCATAAGGTGGGGATTTTTCCTTCAGTGATAGTCCTATTAATCAGTATGGATACGGGATAATTGATAGCTTTTGCAGCTATTTGTAGATATTCAGACGGGAGTTGGTCAGCAGATGGGGTGCAAGGTTTGAGTTTTTTAAGAAGTTTATAAATAAGAGATGTAGCTACAGGTTGAATTTGAAAGGTCTTAGACGAGGGTAGAGAGGTATTTGGTAAGGAAGCAGTAGATGTGGGTAATGAGTTAGCTAGGGATTGAATGGCTTCTGTAAAATACTTATTGAAGGCATCTGGGATCTGGGTAGCATTGTTGAGGTGAAAGCCTGAAGGGGTAGGAGTAGGTGAATGTCCTGGTTTAAGAAGTTTATTAACACCTGACCAGAATTTTTGAGGGGTTTTTTGACTGCTTTGTTGAAGGTGAAGATAAAATTCCTTTTTGTCTCTAAGAGTATCTTTCTTGGTGGCATTTCTTAATTGTTTGAAAAGGAGGTGATCAGATGAACATTTACTAGCTCTCCATTTGGCCCAGATTTTATTTCTGAGGATCATTTTTTCTTTTGTTTGCTTAGATAGCCATGGAGCAGACTTGGATCTTATTCTAGTAGAGTGAATAGGGGCATGATAATCAAGGATTTGAAGAAAGTTTGTGTTGAAGTATGTCACTGCTTTATTAAGTTCAAGGTGAGTCAGTGGTGACCAGTCGCACGCTTGCAATTCAGTAAGGAAGTTATCAGGGTTAAAGAATTTTTTTGAGCGGGATGTCCTTAGTTTATGAGTAACTGGAATATTCACTTTTTGTCTAATGACATATGTAAGTATATGATCACTGATATTATCAGGAAGGGTTCCTGGGGTGTAACTGCTAGGGTGGTTATTAATAAGGATCCAGTCGAGAGTTGTTTCTTTTCTATTTTGTTTATGGATTCTAGTTGGAGTTGTTATTAATTGAGAGAACCCATAGAGATTAATATGGTTAGTTGGGTGCTGGCTTGAACAGGTTATCCAGTCAATGTTGAAGTCACCAAGTATTATGGTTTCTTGGGGTTGTTGGTTGGAAAGTGAACTAAGTAAATTTTCTAGAATCTGTGTATTATTACCAGGGGGAAGATACATACAAATTAGATAAATTGATTTGTTATTGTTAATCTGGAGTTTGGTTGATAATATTTCAGCTTTAGGGTCTATTAATGAAAGTTCATTATGGAGGGTAAGTTGGAGATTAGATTTATAGATGATGGCTATACCACCACCTTTCTTTGTTTTGCGGTCATATCTGAGTATGTTGTAGCCAGGAGGGGTTATTTCCTGGTCCTGAGTAGAGGGTTTTAACCATGTTTCTGTAAGACATAAAATGTCAAATGAGTGCAAGTCCAGTAGTGCATGGAGGTGATGAACTTTGTTATTAATACTTCTAATATTAAGGTGAGCTATTAGACGGGAGTTAGCTGTTTTAGTACATGGTGAAGGTACAGGTGGAGGATTTCTATTTGTGTTCAATTTAGCCTTGGTAGAGGGACCAGGGTTTGGATGAATATCTCCATGTAGGAGGAGGTAATGATTGGAATAGGGTAGGAATTTAAGGATTTCAAGTGAGTTATTACAATTCTTTTTGTTAAAGTAGAATGTCATATGAGTTATTCTGTGGTATTTTGGTAGAAGATAATTAGAGGAGCAGGTTATGTTACTATGATTAAGGGTAGTGAAAAAAGAGGAAGGTAGTGTTTGCTGGAGATGAAGGTTTTGTTCCTTTAAAGAGATGTATTCAAAGAAAGTGATATAGTAAGATAAAGAAAGAGAGGCTAAAACAGTGGTAGAGAGAAGGATATATATGAGAAAAGGTTTGTTATCCAGTTTGTTACTGACTGTAGTATTTGGAAACATAACCGACAGCTGCTGTTTCTTTTTACTGTCTTTATTCATGAAAATGAGTTCCATTTTCAGTGATCAGGCCCTAAGGCCGTCTAGGAACACTGACTCCCTTAAGCCAGCATTGAATGCTAGAATCCCCACGGAAGTATGTAAATTCTTCTTAATGATGTTCCGTATTTCAGAGCATTGAGCCTTATTAGGTAGCTTATTCTGCATAACTGAAATACACTGAGTTATGTATGATGCTTTGTTTTTTTTTTTTCCAAAGTAAAGTTCAAGACTTAACATTACTTGTAATATTTCACTCCTGAAAACGTTATATGCTAAAATTAGTTTTCCACAAGTGTAACTAAAAAGATGCCCATTTGTTAACCAGGAAGGCCTTCTGGAGACATAGTCTCTTTTCAGGGGCAACTCAGTAGCAGCCCTGGTAAATGATTTGCTCAAGGTCATACAGAAGGCAAATGAAGGCTGAGGGAATCAAACCTTGTACCACGGGGTCTGCAGCTCACAGTATTAGATCTCTGCACCAAAAAGCAGACATATTACTATATTGAATTGGGAAGAAGTTAAGGTGTTTACATCTTTCTGTATAAGTTAGGTCCAGTACAGTTAGAATTCTCTTTGTGAATTTCCTCTCAACAGATTTCAAATTAGTTTAATTATCCCATTGAATAAATAGAAATGGAGCTAATGTATTCTAATAGTGTTCTGATGTATTGGTTCATAGGTTCATAGGTGTGTATTAGGCTAATGGCCCTGGAGCCTTTACAAGCCTAGTCCATAGGATTACCCTGGCATTGTGCCACCCAACCTTAGTTCCCAGTGCCTTTGTCGAGTAGAGACACTGGAGTGATCCCCGGGGTGAATTTTCTATTTCCCGTCTGCTCATCAAGATTTCTCTTGAAGAGGGCCAGTGAGGTGCTCTGTTTGACATGTATGGGAAGTCTATTCCATAGCATGGGCAGTCTCTGGGTTATGAACCTGTCCCTCCAGCACGTTCTGTTGATTGTGGTAATGAGGTTGAGTTCTCTGGAGCGTGTAGTGTGGAGAGATTGGGATTTATTTAGATGTAGCATTTGTAACAGAGCTGGGTCAGACATGGCTTTGTAAGTCAAGCAGAGATCTCCTCTAAGTAGGTGATATGAGACAGAGAATAGTTGGAGTTTTTTGAGTCTGTCCATATAGATTAAGTGTTTATGGCCTAAGATCCTCTTTGTGAGATACTTTTGTGGCCTCTCCAGTTGTTGCAGGTGTCTAGTGAGGTACATGCCAAATGGGTCATTGTACTCGATGACTGGCCTAATGAGGGAAGAGTAGAGGGAGACAATGACCTCTTTCTTCTTGGATGCGAAACCCTTAGAAATGAGATGTGCCACATAGAAGGACTTTCTGACCATAGTGGCAATGTGATGGTCAAAAGAGAGGTTGTTGTCAACCTGTATTCCCAGATCTCTTATAACTCTTTCTGTGTTCAGTGAACTACCATCAATGTGGTAATTCATGGGAACTGGGTCTTTCCCAGAGGGGATGACGACACATTTTTTGGCATGGAGCTTAAGGCCATGATTCTGACACCAGTCGATGGTCTCAGTGAGGCCTTTCTGTAGGATGTCAACATCAATTGGGGAGTGAATAATAGCTCCCGACTTGCAATCGTCTGGGAACTTTGTCAGCCAGAGTCCCTTCGTGTTGGCCTGGACTTCAGAGAAGTAGATACCAAACAGGAGAGGACCCAGGACCGAACCCTGTGGGATTCCACTCGTGACTGGTCGGCAGTCTGATTTGCAGTCAGCTACTTTCACACTGTAGGTTCTATCGGTGAACCAGTTTGCTACCCACCTAGTGTTGTACGGGTTGATGCCTAGCTTAGTGAGTTTTTCTATGATTCCTGAGTGGGGAGTGGTATTAAAGGTATTGGCCAGATTAAGGCAGGGTGTATGAACCACATTGCCTTCATCCACAGTTCTGATAATTGACTCAAAGAAGTCGACCAAGTTGAGCAGACATGATCTACCCATCACAAAACCAAACTGTGTGGGATCCAGAGTTTGGAGATTCCTTATATCTTTGTTTATTAGGTCCATGATGATGGGTTCCATAGCTTTGCATATGAGACTCGTCAGACTAATGTAGCACTAGTTCCCATGGTCTGCAGTTGCTTCTCCTTTGTGGAGAGGGATTACTGTAGCAGTGCACCATTCGGTAGGGACACAGCCTTAGGTAAGGCTGTGATTGTACAGGGCACACAGGTGAGGTGCCAGTTCACTCTGTAGTTCATGTAGAACACAGCCAGGGATATTGTCATGTCCCATAGAAGCTGTATTCTTGGCCTTGGACGGTGCTGTTTTAACCTGTGCAGCAGTAATACTGGGTGCCTGGCAATCTGCTGGTATTGTGATTGGTCCTTTGGGGGGGGAGGGGTAAAGGTGGCAATGAATCTGTCGTCCAGTATATTGGCAGTATCTGTTGGCTCGGTATGGGAGGTACCATTGTGCAGTAACTCAGAGCAAATCTGGGTATTGCTGTGGAGATTCTTTACATAACTATAGAAGGCTTTGTGGTTGTCTTTACTATCTGCTGCAATTCTGTTTTCATAGCTAGCTTTAGAGGATTTGATGAGGGATCTCAGCTTCTTGTTGAGGCTGATAAGGGAGTTTTTCCAGTCTTGGGACTTCACCTTATTCCGCATCAGTTTCCTCCTTCTGTTGTAGAGTTTGTTTATGGCAGGGGACCATCAGATTGGATTCCTTTTTTGGAGGAGAGCATCTTGGTTCTTTTGGGTATAGTGAGATCCATGCATTTGTGTACGTGTTCGTACAGTGCATTGGCAGTCATGCAACTATTCTCTATTTGCTTTGGTGCTGTGAAGTTAGCCACCTCTGTTTTTTAGGAGCCCAGCTTTAGCTTTGGAGAAGTTTTTCATGGTGGTTACTTTTGCAGGGGGTGGGGGGTTGGGAAGGATGTGGATTTCAAAGGTGATTAGTTTGTGGTTGGATCTAACCAGGGAGGAGTTGACTATTGGAGTAGAGCAACAGTTGCCCATGTTAGTAATGACCAGATCAAGGATATTGCTACCTCTAGTGGGGGTATGAATGAGCTGGGCCAGGGCATAGGAATTAATGAATTCCAGGAAACATTGGGCAAGTGTATTTGTACATGAGTAGTTTTCCCAGTTAATGAAGGGGTAGTTGAAGTCGCCCAGTATGAGAGTGTCAGGTTGGATCCTAATATTCTCCAGTGGGGAGCTATAGTAGGTTATGGCATGAATTGCTGTCTTATCCAATGTTAGCTGCACCTGAAGTATCACTGATGCGTTATGCTGGGCCGCCAGTCTGGAGTTGTGCGCATCCTGTATGAATATGGAAACACCACCACCTTTGGAGCTTCGGTCCAAGTTTTGGGGCCGAAATGTGTGGAACAAGTTGTTGCCTGCTAGTGCCGGAGTGCTTTCTGCTGCCTTGAACCAGGTCTCTGTTACAGTGCAATTGCCGATGTTCTCCCATTTTAAGGAGTGCTTTGAGCAAGTGCATTTTGAGATTTAGACTTCTACCTTTGAGCAGCATGACCCTCAGATTGCATTTATTTGCAGCTATTACAGTGGTAATTTGGTGTTTGGAACACCGCCTAAAAAAAGGCACTATAGGGGTATCAAGAGCCTTGGCCAGTATCTGGAAGCCCAGGGTGACAGATGCAGGCCATCTCTGACAAAGCATCGAGGTCTGTCAATAATGTCATCCCAGGCAGACAGATAATGGATCCCTTTAGAATGACACCAGAAACTTAGCCAGTTGTTGAAATCAATCATTTCTACTTGTACTGTGGTATCATTCTGGGTAATGGTAGGATGTTGCTCAGGGCTAGGGTCATACCCACCTGGGCTACATAATCCGAGAGCTTCTCCATGTCTCTTTTCATGTAGTCCAGGGAGATGCGTCTCAGATCATTCACTCCCACATGTATAATGACGGTCATATTTGTACCGGTTGTTGAGGGACCTGAGTGCGTGCGTTATAGGTTCATAGGTTCATAGGTAGGTACTAGGCTATCAGCCCTGGGGCCTACACAAGCCCAGCTAAAAAGGTACTCTGGCTTTTGCCACCCAAGAAAATTATTTTCCTGTGCCACTGTCGAGCAGAGCCACAGAGGTGATTCCCGGGGTGAATTTCCTATTTCCCATCCAATCATCAAGATTTTTCTTGAAGAGTGCTAATGAGGAGCTTTGTTTGATATACATAGGTAGTTTATTCCAGGGTATGGGAAGTCTCGGGACAGGATTCTATCCCTCTGGCATGTTCTGTTTATTGTGGTGGCAATGCTTAGGTCCCTACAGCGTGTAGCTTGGTGGGATTGGGATTTCTCTAAGTGGAGCATGTCCAACAGCTCTGGGTTTGACATAGCTTTGTATGTTAGGTAGAGATAACCTCTGAGTAGGCGATATGTGACGGAGTAAAGCTGGAGTATTTTGAGACGGTCTGCGTAGGGCATCTGTTTGAGGCTGGTAATCCTCTTTGTGAGGTATTTTTGCAGCCTTTCCAGGTGCTGTAGATGTCTTGTGAGGTACATACCAAAAGGGGCGTTGTACTCTGTAATGAGTCTAATGAGTGATGAGTAGAGGGGAACAGTGATCTCTTTTTTTCTGGATGAGAAACCTTTTATGATGAGGTGTGCCATGTAGAAGGATTTCCTGACTACTGTGGCAATGTGATTATCAAAGGAGAGACTACTGTCTACCTGTGTCCTAAGGTCTCTTATCACACTTTCGGTGTCAAGTATACTACCGCCTGTGTTGTAGTTCATGGGTACAGAGTTTTTACCAAAGGGGATGACAGTGCACGTTTTGGCATTGAGCTTGAGGCCATGGCTTTGACACCAAGCATCTGTCTCAGTGAGGCCCTTTTGTAGGATGTCCACATCGTTAGTAGTTTCGATTATGGCTCCTAGTTTGCAGTCATCTGCGAACTTTGTTAGCCAAAGACCTTCTGTGTTAGCTTGTACTTCAGTGAAGTAGATACCAAGCAGGAGAGGACCCAGGACTGAACCCTGTGGTACTCCACTTGTCACTGGTCTGAAGTCGAATTTGGAGTCTGCTACTTTCACAGTTTGGGTTCTGTCAGTGAGTCAGTTGGCAACCCATCTTGTGACATAGGGATTTATACCTAGTTTAGTGAGTTTATCTATAATTCTAGAGTGGGGGATGGTGTCAAAAGCCTTGGCAAGATCTAGATAGGCTGTGTGAACCACCTTACCCTTGTCTACGGCTTTGGTGACTGCTTCAAAGAAGTCTATCAGGTTAAGGAGACATGATCTGCCTTTTACAAACCCAAACTGGATGGGTTCCAGAGTTTGGAGATTACCAATGTCTTTGTTTATAAGTTCCATGATGATACGTTCCATGGCCTTGCAGACCAGGCACGTCAGGCTAATGGGGCGGTAGTTCCTGAGGTCCGTGGTGGTTCTCCCCTTGTGGAGTGGGATAACCGTTGCTATGCGCCATTCATCAGGCTCAAAGCCTGAGATGAGGCTATGATTGAACATGGTACTTAGGTGGGGTGCCTGTTCGTTTTGTAGTTCGTGTAGAACGCAGCCTGGGATGTTGTCTGGTCCCATGGATGCTGTGTTCTTGGCTTTGGAGTGTGTGGTTTTTACTTGTGCAGCCGTGATTACAGGAACTTTGCATTCTTCCGGTATAGAGATGGGCTCTTTCGGGGGTGAGAAGGGGGGTAAAGTTAGCACTGAACCTATCTGCCAGGATGTTGGCAATATCAGTTGGGTCTGTATATTTAGTGCCATTGTGCTGTAACTCAGAGCCGATCTGAGTGTTGCCATTGAGATTCTTGACATAGCTATAGAATGCTTTGTGGTTGTCTTTAGAATCAGTGGCGATTTTGTTTTTGTAACTAGCTTTGGTGGATTTTATCAGGGATTGCAGCTTCTTACTGAGGCTGACCAGGGAGCTCCTCCACTCATGGGATTTTACTCTCTTTTGAGAGTGGCGGATCCTGTCACCTGACAGGCAGCTGTTACTTTCTCCTTATTCAGCCTAGTGTGTCCTTATTCACCCTAGTGGCTTATATAAGTTTGCCAGGCGACTTTCTTCCCTAGATGTTATACTTTTCGATATAATCCTTATTTGTTTCATTGCTGTACTGCAAACAGCATCAACCTGTTAATTCAAGCAGAATGTTGAAGATATAATACTGCTCCATTCTTTGAAATTATTTACCTCAACCGAGATGACAGACCATAAGAAAATCTGCCTTTTAACTCTGGGATTACCAAAATACATTACATTTATCTTTGCTAAAATGTAATCCTGATGTATTAGCCTACTTGTCAATTTTGTGTAAGTGCCTATTCACATTGTCAAAGTCCTCATTGCATAAAAAAAACAATTTTGCAATATGTCAGCATGCTTATTTAGCCAACAGTTATTATATTTAGGGATACAGGCAAAAAACAGATTGAATAAGATTGGACTGAGGACCAGTCCCTGTGGGACTCCTGTTTTAATTGGTAGATATCCAGAACAGCTGTGTTGAACTACCGAGGATTGTTTTTCTCTCATAAACCATTTTATGATCCACTGTAATAAATAATTGATTTCCCCCTTAATCAAGACGTTATCTGTATATTATCTATTGTAGAGAATCGAGCATCTTTGCCATATCCGAAAGTATTACACCATTGTTAAATCCAAGTCTATTACTATTGATATCTGTAGTATTTTACTAGGTTTGCAAGGGTAGATTTTCTGTTAATAAATCTTTGTTGTTGTGTACCCAGGAGGGTAGAGAACTTACGTTTTTCTTCCATTTAATCTATTGAACATTTTTCAAAGCATTTTTCCAATATTGGGATACAGCTGATTGGTCTATAGTTGTTAACATCAGTTATGTTGCCCTTCTTATAAATAGGTGTAATAAGCAATATTTTCAATGAATTCATTACTGTTCCTGTTTGAAGTAGTCTGTTAAAGATGATAAAAGGTACTGCACTCAGTTCAAGCTTATATTTGATTGTATTTTTAAGTGACTTGTCACAATTTTTTAAGTGTTGTTTTTTTTCATGCGTTACATTTGCAGTATTACTTACTGCAGTGTTATTTGTAGTTTCTTTGGTGGAATTATTTATTTCCTAGTTGAAACTCTCAAATCAGAGCTTTCATTGGCATCTGAAACTTTTGTTCCTGTGAAACTTTTCCCCACAACATGATGTCATGTTGGGTGAACAGTGCTAAAGCATAGCTGGAAAAACTGAAGCATGTCGAACTTTTTTCACAGACTTGATCTTATTGTTTTTTTTCTTGGATTCAACTGTGACAAGATAAAAGCAATATAAATACATTTGCATTCAGTTTTGTCATTTAACCAGTATTGCACTGGAAGTTTTATTGTTTTACTTGGCAGGACTTTATAAGGGGTTTTTGTTTAGTTTGTGCGGTGGTAAAGGTTGTATCTGTATGTAGCACTGCCAGCAGCCTCAGGCAGATTTTTTTTTTCAAAAATGGCATTAATGTTGTGTTTCATTTTGGTGGAAACGGTTATATATTTATGTATTCCTTTCAGGTGTCAAACAAAAAAATATGATGTTAGTTGCAGTGTGCATACCTCTCAACTGTCAAGAATATTGCAGATTGTCCCTGACTGGATTTTCACACACATAGACACGCACACACACACACACACACACACACACACACACACACACACACACACACACACACACACACACACACACACACACACACACACAAACACACAACTTTAACACAATACTGCTGCGTACTTCATACATGGGCACATTACAGTCTGTCTCTGTGATCAACACCTAGCACTATCATTTTTCCATCCTCTGTCTGCATCCCACCCAACAGTTTATTTATTTACATTTGTTAACCAGGTAGCGTGCGACTGGGCTAGTAGCCCGTTTTCAGCAGAGACCAGGAGAGAAAAGCTCCAGCAGATTAACAGTTTAGTTTAATAAACAAGTAGTTAAGAAATGAGTATTATACCATGACCCCCCCATTAATATTCCAAAACGTGCACGCTGATTGGCCAGCGTGCACGTTGTAAATCGACTTATACTAATGGAAAAAGGTCCGGTCGCCCGGACTTTTTCCATTAGTATAAGTCTCTTTTAAAACACTAATGTTAAAAGAGTTTAACATAGCGACACAGGTTTAAAAAAAGCAACGGAGATCTCCGTTGCTTTTTTTAAAGCTGTTTCGCTATGTTAAACTCCTTTAACATAGCGACACAGTGTGTAAAAAGCAACGGAGATCTTGCTTTCTCCGTTGCTTTTTTTTTAAACCTGTGTCGCTATGCGCAGTACATCAGAACTGCCGCGGATACCAGACAGCTGCAGAAGGGCAGCAAAGAGGCATTATACAATGCCATTATTTAAGAAAAGTAATTATTTCTTTTCTTAAATAATGTCATAGTATAATAGCAATAACCTACTTCTGGGTGTCGGTAATGCGGGATTTACCCACGGTTGTCTTTGTTGAAGCCCTCGGGACCAAACCACACCAACCATGGGTAAATCCCGCATTACCCACACCCAGGCGTGGGTTATTGCTATATTAATAATTTACAATTTACAACAATACAATTAACAAAGTTGCTAAAGAAAAGTAATAGTTGTGGGAACATGTAATGTAATATATTACAGAGATCTTAATAACTGGATTAACTGTATAAACAGAAATATGTCAGAAAAAATAGTAAAGTCAGTTCTAGGCATAAGGCACTAGTTGCTTGAGGTGCAGGAGAGTACAGAATTGTGAAGACATTTAGGAGGAGTTGTGAAGCCATTTAGGAAGGAGTTAACCAGGTGAAATACAGGGGCAGAGCCAGTTGCTGTTGAGATATTCTTTTAGGCTTTTTTTAAATAAGGAGATGTTGGAATTTTTTTTAGATGTGCTAAGGGAGAGGATTCCAGACCTTAGCTAGTTTATTGGAATAGAGGGGCTAACCATGATAACTGTGAGACTGGGTAACATTTAGCAGAAGTCTGTCAGAAGACCTAATGGACCTGCAATGTACGTTGGTTGGTCCAGGCTTGAAAGTACAGGTCAGATCTTCTTCGTGTTTTACTGTTGCTGTCATCACCTCTGGGTTATCCCTGCTGTGGAAGCCCTCGGCCATCCTGAATACCAGAGTCAGTGTTTTTCTGCGTCAGCTGCTGTCGCTTGTAGACAAACATCAGGTTATCAGTGCTATAAAGCAAGGCACCTGACGCCATTACATCAGTCTTTCTTGCCGTGGAGCCCGTAGCAGAAGCAGTTCGTAAGTGTGCTGGTCGGTCGCTACCAGAGCTCGGGTCACAACTGAAAACGTCTAAAGCAAAGTACCCCGTTGGGGACCCTTTTTGTTTGCACAAACCAATGTCCAAAAAAGTTAACAATTGCCTTGCCTGTGGAAAGCAGATCCCGCACCGAGACTTCCATTCATACTGTGTCACTTGTTTAGGCCCAGACCACGACATCCCCCATTACCGGTTCTATGCCTTTTTTAAGACAAGAACCATTCGTCGTAGAGCTCTTTTTGTAGATGGGTATTTTCGTCCTCCGTCTTCACAAATGGCATCCGTCAGCCAGCAAGCCATAGAGATTCCAAAAAAATGCAGGGATAAAGACAGAGACAGACCACACAAAGCTAAGCCTTCCAATGACTCTACCGCTAAGCAGGTCGTTAGTTCTCCGGAATTCAGTGAGGCGCTTTCACAGCCCCTGATGCCCGATACGATATCTACGCAGGCCTCTACTGAGACCCTTTTGGAGTCCAGTATGCCACAGAAATCTTCTTCGTCTTCCAAGCCTTTGGTTGTCTCTACCTCAGTTAGGTCTGGAGCTGCGACTCAGGCACCGGCTTCTGAGGAGGCCTTTCGCACTACTGATTGTAGACAAAAAACGACATCTTCTCACCCGACTACCATTTTTCTCAGACCGATCTAGGCCACTCCTAGAAAATCTACCTCTAGCCACCATCTTACTCCTGCTCCACCACCCCAAGCCCAAATGCTTAAGATGGCTGAGGATCTTATCTCCCTTATCAGGGGCAGTTAGGTCACAACTTCTAAAAGAAAAAGACACTGTTCTCCTGAACTAATGATTGACCAGGATTCTGAGGAATCTGATTATTCAGATTTTGAAGAGGAACAGCAACCTCTGACTGCTTATGAGGATTCAGCTGCAGAGGAATCCATTCCTTCTGCCTCCCCACCAGAAGACCTTTCCTTTGGGGAAACCCTTCACACCCTCAGGGAAAATTTCCACTGGGAATCTCAGGACTTCCCTCAGTCTAAGAAAAGGTTAAGAGAGTTTCTAAACCTGCCCCAGTACAACCCCCTGGCCATCCCCCCATCTTAGAAGTGGTGGATGATGTTTTCCATGAATCCAGCTTAGCCCCTGACACCCTCCCACCTGCTCCCTGTAAACCTGACAGGTATTACAGAGTACCAGATTCTCACAAATACCTGTACAAAAATCCTGCTGCAGACCCAGAGGTCATTACACAGGGACATAAAGGAACTAGGGGTATTTCTGTAAAGAGTTCTGGACAGGTGGGGTAAAAATGTTTACACCTCTGCAACCTTAGCTATCAGACCACTCAACTGTCAGTTCCATATGTTAAAATATCAACAACAACACACTTTGGAAATATTAAAGCAAAAGATTTATACCTTTCCTGACTGTGCCAATTCTAAAGAGTTAGTAGATTTACTGCACTCTACTTGTGAAGTGGCAAAACACTCTTTACACTGTGGATATGACAGACTAGAAGCCTCTAGCAGGGCAGCAGTGTCTGGATCTGACATTAGGAGACATGCATGGTTGAAGGAACAACTTCTCCCTGATCATGTCAAGTCTAAATTAATTGATACAACGTTGGATAAAGATGGCTTGTTTGGAGAAAAATCAGAAGTGATGCTTAAAAAGATGGAAGACAAAGCAAAATCTATGCAAACAGTAGAATATTTCTTTCAGGTTCAACCTCCTAGATTTAACAGGAATTTTCTCTCTGAGCGCTGGTCTTTTCCTGCACCTAGCAGACAGGGGCAAGGTGAGCCCCGCAGTGACAGACCACCCAGGTCCCTATCCTAGGGACAGCAAGCAACCAAACAGTGGACCTCTTCCGCCCCTAATGCAAGGAGTTCTAGGCCATCCCTCTATGGCAAAAACTCTGAATGACTCCCACTCTCCCCTCTGCCCTCCTTTCACCCACCCAAAGCTAGGAGGAAGGCTGTCCCTCTGCAAAGAAAATTGACTACCTGTAACAAAGGACCTATGGATCTTAAAGACCATTTTTCATAGGTTCTTAGGTTGGTACTAGGCTGTCGGCCATAGGGCCTGTACAAGCCTAGCCATAACAATTCCCTGGATATTTCTTCCCACAATATTTACTTCCCTGGACCCCTGTCTAGCAGGGCGACTGATATGATCCCCAGGGTGAATTTCCTATCTCCCATCCAATCATCAAGGTTCCTTTTGAAGCGGGCCAAGGAGGCGCTTCGCTTGACATGTATGGGCAGTCTATTCCAGAGTATGGGGAGTCTCTGGGTCAGGAACCTATCCCTCCAGTATGTTTTGTTCATTGTGATGACAAGGTTTAGATCCCTGGAGCGTGTGGCTCTGAGGGAATGGGATTTCTTTAAGTGGAACATGTCCAACAGCTCAGGGTTTGACATGGCCTTGTGTGTTAAGCAGAGATCACCTCGGAGTAGATGATATTCCACAGAGTATAGCTGGAGTTTTTGTAGACGGTCAGCATAGGGCATTTGCTTTAGGCCTGTGATTCTTTTAGTGAGGTATTTCTGTGGCCTTTCCAGCTGTTGCAAATGTCTTGTGAGGTACATACCAAACGGGGCGTTGTACTCTATAATGGGTCTAATGAGAGACGAGTTTAGTGGGACAATGACCTCCTTTTTTCTGGATGAAAAGCCCTTAGTGATGAGGTGTGCCACATAGAAGGATTTCCTGACTGTTGTGGCAATGTGGTTATCAAAGGTGAGACCACTGTCCACCTGTATTCCTAAGACTCTCATCACACTTTCGGTGTTTAGTGTACTGCCACCTATGTGGTAATTCATGGGTACATGTTGTTTTCCAAAGGGGATAACTATACATTTCTTGGCATTAAGCTTGAGCCCATGGCTCAGGCACCGGGCATCTATTTCTGTAAGGCCCTTTTGTAGAATAGCCACATCATTTTGGGAATCAGTAATGGCTCCCAGTTTGCAGTCATCTGCGAACTTTGTTAGCCAGAGTCCCCTAGTGTTGGCCGGTACTTCAGAGAAGTAGATGCCAAACAAGAGCGGTCCCAGGACTGAACCCTGAGGTACTCCACTTGTCACTTGTCTGGAGCTGGATTTGGAGTCGGCTACTTTTACAGTGTGAGTTCTGTCAGTAAGCCAGTTGGCAACTTATCGAGTGACTTAGGGATTTATGCCCAGCTTAGTAAGTTTATCTATGATTACAGAGTGGGATCAGGGATACAGTTCACTTTCAACGAACTGCCAATTCGCAGAGGGTACCCAGACTTGCCTCCAAATCAGTGCGCAGAGGCATTAAAACAAGTCCAAATTCTCATATCCCAGGGGGCAGTAGAACCTGTTCTCACAGGCCAAACAGGCAAAGGCTTTTATTCCAGGTTATTCCTTGTTCCCAGAAAGGAGGGCACTTGGCGCCCCATCCTGAATCTGTCCATTCTGAACACCTTCCTAATGGTTGCCAAATTCAGAATGCTAAACTTGCAGCAGCTGCTGCCTATGCTGACAAAAAAATGCCTGGTTAGTAACCCTAGACCTAAAAGATGCCTACCTCCACATCCCCATAAGAGAATCCTCCAGGAAATTCCTGCACTTCAGAGCAGGCTCACAACACTTTCAGTTCTCTGTGCTTCCTTTTGGCTTATCTACTGCTCCCAGGGTATTCACCAAATGTTTGGCCCCCGTCATAGCATTTTGCAGACAGAGAAATATGCAAAGTTACCCTTATCTGGTGACTGCCTCATTCAGGCAGAGTGCAAAGAAAAGCTGTTCCAGGACCTCCGCTTTGTCAAAACCCTCCTAACCTCCTTGGGGTTCACCATCAGTGAGAAGAAATCAAAGCAAACACCTTTCAGGAAGATCTTTTTCTTGGGGGCACTGCTGGACACAGTATCCCAAATGGCCTTCCTATCCCCAGAAAAGCAGAGCTTCCTGCCCCTCTACTTTACCTAGCTGGCATCCAAAAGTCACCTCACAGCAAGGAAGTTCCTGCAAGCCTTGGGGTTCATGGTATCTTGCATCCTTCTAATTCCTCTGGCCAGGCTTCACATGAGGAAGCTTCAGTGGTATTTAAAGAGCCTTTGGTTTCAACACTCACAGCCTCTAGAGACCTCTGTCCCTCTGATCCCCTGTATAAGGGCCGAGTTTCTCTGGTGGGCAGGCGCCTGTGCCAAGAACAAGGGTCTTCCCTTCATCCTCCGCCCTACCAGGCAGACCATAACCACTGATGCCTCAGACATTGCTTGAGGTGCTCACCTAGCAGGCAGGTGCACCCAAGGTCTTTGGGATGCCCAGCACCTTCCCTTACATGTCAACCAGAAGGAAATGATGGCAGTACAAAAGTCTCTGACATCCTTCCAACCCCATCTCAGGCCAGGGGTTTTCCTTATCAATACAGACAACATCACAGTAATGTGGTACATCAACAAACAGGGAGGGGCCCAATCTTACCCTCTGTACAGACTAGCCATGAACCTCTGGCTGACAGTCTCCTACATGGGATTACACCTAACAGCCCAATACCTACCAGGGATCAACAACACCCTGGCAGACCACATAAGCAGAAACCTACTGGACCCCCACGAATGGCAGCTCCACAAAAAGATTTTTTTGCAAGTTACACAGGAGTGGGTGGATCTCTTTGCTTCACACCTCAATCACCAGCTAAAGAAACTCTGTACCAGGGAGTATGCCTTGTCCTTCCCCTGGAACTCTCTCTTCGTGTACGCATTCCCTCCTCTGCCTCTTATCCCCAAGGTACTGATCAAGAGAAGGGAGGAGGGACCAAAGGCCATCCTTATTGCTCCAGATTGGCCCAGACAGCATTGGTACCCCTTGCTGTGCAGCCTGACTCTCAGGCAGCTTCCCCTGTTCCCAGACCTCTTGACTCAAGCGGGGGGGGGGGGGGGGGGATGCTGCACCCAGACTTGCAGACTCACAAGCTGTCAGCATGGCTAATACTGTAAAGGCAAGCAAGGGGCACCTGCTAAGCAAACAGATCCTAGACATTATCACAGAGGCCAGAAGGCCCAGCACCAGAAAATCTTATGCAGGGAAATGGAAAAGATTCTGCTCCTGGAGCCAGTCCAGAGGGGCCAGTTCCTCTCAACCTTCTGTCCCTCTTATCCTGGACTATCTAGCGGAGTTACTCAATAGTGGCCTCTCCTTCTGTTCTGTTAAAATCCACACCTCAACCATTTCAGCTCATTTCCATACAGACCAGCCCCTCTTCTACATCCTTTGATTAAACAATTTATCAGAGGGGCTTCTAATATCAGACCTCCCAGAAGGCCACCCATGCCAACCTAGGACCTGAATTACGTTTGGGAAAAACTAACCTTACCACCCTTTGAACCTGCTGCTTCAGCAGAACTGAAATATCTCTCCTGGAAGACTGCTTTCTTACTAGCTATCATCTCAGCCAGAAGGGTTTCAGAACTACAGGCACTGATGGCCATTGAGCCCTTCATCATTTTCCATGCAGACAGGGTCTCCCTTAGGACTAACCTCTCCTTTATACCCAAGCTGGTATCTAATGTGACTCTCAACCAGGCCATTCATCTGCCCACCTTCTTCTCTAACCCTCAAAACAAGGGGGAAAGAATGCTGCACTCACTAGACATGCACAGACAGCTCAGATACTACCTGGACCATACTATACCCTTCAGAAATACAGACCAACTTCTTATCAGCTTTGACCCAGGGGCAGAGGGGAAGCCCATTTCCAAGCAAACCATTTCCAAATGGATATCACACTGTATCCATTTCTGCTACAGTTTACCTGGGAACCCACCCCGTACGTCGATTCGCACCCATTCCACTAGGGCAGTCTCCACGTCCACAGCATTCCTCAGAGGAGTTCCACCAGGGACATCTTGGAAGCTGCCACATGGACCTCTGTCCGTACCTTTACAAAGCATTACCATCTTCCTCTTTTCTCTAAGGCTAGGGCAGGGTTTGCCTCTGCAGTTCTGCAGGGCTTGCTTACTCATGCCTAGGTCTGTAACTAATCCTTCCACCCCACTCCTCAGCTGTGGGAATCCTCCCACAGGTGATGACTGCAACAGTGAAACATGAAGAACATAGTACAGTTGTGTACACTTACCATAAATGTAGATGTTCGAGTGTATTCACTGTTGCAGTCCTGGATGTTCTTCATGTTTCACTGTTACAGTCATCACACTTAGGTTATCTGCCTGCAGGTAGCCCTCAGTCGGCCCGTATACCAGAATCATGGGATTTCTGCATCAGATGCTGTCGCTTCTTCCATGGTGGCAGGTCGACAGGGGTAGAAAACATGCAGCCGACGCCATTACATCAGTTTTTCTTGCTGAGCAGAGTCCGAAGCAGAAGCATTTCGCAAGTTACGGTCGGCCTCCTCCTGAAATTTTCATTTTTTGAGTTTCAGACCTGAAGTCTTCTAAAAGATAAGTACCTCGTTGGGGATCCTTTTTTCTTGCTCTAACCGATGTCAGCAAAAATTAATAATTGTCTTGCCTGTGGAAAGCAAATACCTCACATAGATTTTCATTCTTACTGCATCACCTGTTTAGGCCCAAACCACAACGTTCCTCACTGTTGGTTTTGTGACTTGTTCAACGCTGAACTATTCGTCGTTGGGCTATTTTTATCATTAAATTCTTTCACTCTCATTCTCCGTGTCCCGAATTGGCTTCAATAAGCCATCCAACTACCGATCTTCAGAAAAAAACATAAGGATAAATATAGAGACAGACCACATAGGTCCAAAACGGCCGATAATTCTTCCGTTAAGCTAGTCGCCAGTCCGCCAGTACTCAAGTGAGGTGCTTTCGCAGCCTCTAATACCCGCTTCATGGATTCGCAGGCCTGTACTGAACCATTCGGAGTTCCGTATGCCGCAAGATGCTTCTTCGACTGTGGAACCTGTGGATGTCTCTACCTTGGATGGGTCCGGAGCTGCTGTGTAGACACCAGCTTCTGAGGGTGTATTCAGGCCTTCCAATGTTCATATTAAACCAACCACTTCGTTTCAAACCAAAAATACCGAATTTCTCAGGCACAGTGTTCGCACTACGCCTAGGAAACCGACGACCAAAGCACATTCTCAGGCCCCCATGCCACAGAAACAAATGCTTAGAATGGCTGAAGACCTTATTACTTTATTAGGGAAGCCAGCCTTCCCCCTCTAAAAGACCTAGAACTGATTTTCCTTCTGATTCTTCAGATCATGAGTCCGAGGACTCTGACCCTTCTGATTACCAGGACATACCTTTATCTACCTATGAGGATTCTGATTTAGAGGATTCCATTCCCTCTGCTTCCCCACCAGAGGATTTTTCTTTTGGTGAAATCCTGCATACCCTTAGAGAGGGTCTATATCAGAACATCGAAGTATTAAAACTTCGAGTGTTCTGATATCGAACACTATTCAGCTAACTCTAAGAATAGGGAAGCTGCAGAACAGCGAATTCTTTCCTCGGGAAAGAATTTGGTTGGCCGTTTCTATGGCTTCGCTGTTCTTAGTGCTGTGGTGGAAAGTTATGGGTTGGGTTCAGGTAAGTGTGCGATTGTTTGTACGCTAGGGTTTGGGGCAGGTTAAGTGAGTTAGGGTTAGGGCTCGGGTTAGGTGTGTGTGCGACAGTGACAGACATTAGGGTTAGGGGCGTTTTAAGTGAGTTAGGGTTAGGGCGCGAGTTAGGTGAGTGTGCAATAGTGACGGACCTTAGGGTTAGGGTTTGGGTTAAGGTAAGTTGGTAGATAGTCGTGTATGTTTAGTTTAGTGTAGCGTTAGATGTAGTAATTTAAGTGTATGTGTGTGGTTGCTGTTTGTTTGATGTGCTTGTGTTGCGTGTATGTGTTTCAGAGCAGCAAATTTTTTCCATGGGAAAAAATTTGCTGCTCTGAATATTCGATATTTTCATGTTTAGATGTTTTGGGGCCGATGAAATAGCGTTCTCCATTTTCATCTTTCAATAACGTGATATAAACACCTTAGAGAGCATTTCTGCTGGGAATGCTAGGACTACCCACAGTCCATAAAGAGACTCAGGGAATTTTTAAACATGCCTCAGCACAGGCCTCTAGCTATCCCTAGTGTTCTGGAAATTGTAGATGATGTCTTCATGGAATCCAGCCTTACCCCTGATACCTTGCCTCCAGCTCCCAGGAAACCTGACAGGTACTACAGAGTATCTGACTCCCACCAATTCCTCTTTAAGAATCCTACTGCGGATCCAGAGACCATTTCCCAGGGACCTAAAGGCATTAAGGCTACTACAGCCAAAAATCCTACCCCTTCGGACAGGGATTCTAGGGCTTTAGACAGATGGGGTAAGAAGGTATACACCTCTGCTGCTCTTGCTATCAGGGCTTTAAATTGACAGTTTCATATGTTAAAGTATCAGCAACATACTATGGAGCTAATTAAACAGAAAATTATGTTGATTCCTGATTGTGCAGAACATAAAGATTTACAAGAGTTAATGCATTCTGCTAACCAATTTGGAAAACATACTATGCAATGTGGTTTTGATGCCTTAGAAGCATCTTGCAGGGCTGCTTTCACTGGGTCTGTTCTTAGAAGGCATGCTTGGCTTAAGGAACAAATCTTGCCAGACCATGTCAAAGCAAAATTACTAGATGCTCCATTACACCAAGATCGTCTGTTTGGCACTAAAGCAGAAGAAGTCCTCAAAAAGATGGAGGAAAAAGCTAAATCTGTGCAAACTGTCAAAGATTTCCTATAGGTACAGCCACCTAGATTCAGTAGGCATTGGCCTTCTAAAAACTGGTCTTTTCCAGTCCCTCCCAGACCTTCTCAGTCCAAACCCAGGGGCAGCAGACCACCAAGACTACAGACTCAGGGTATGCACAGATCTAAACAATGAAGTGCTCCCACCTCAAAAACAGGGAGTAGTAAGCCACCTTCCTATGATACAATTTCACAATGACTTATCCTTAATTCTTCCAAGCCTTGCCCAAGTACTTGCACCCTTAGGAGGAAAACTAGCCCTGCATGCAAAAAACTGGGAGTACATTACCCAGGACAGATGGGTCTTAAACACTGTATCCCAGGGATACAGATTCTACTTCCACTCACTGCCAACCCCAAGCGGATGTCCAGACCTCCCCCAAACCAGTGGGCAGAGGCCCAAAAGCAAGTACTTTCTCTTCTCAGTATCAAGGCTATTAAACCTGTCCCAGCAGAGCAAAGGGGACAAGGGTTTTACTTTAGACTGTTTCTGGTACCCAGAAAAGAAAATTCTTGGCGCCCTATCCTGGATTCTCAACACCTTCCTGATGGTTCCAAGATTCAAAATGCTTACTCTCCAACAGCTGCTTCCTATGCTAGCCAAGGACTCCTGGTTAGCCATCCTAGACTTAAAAGAAGCTTATCTGCACATCCCCATAAAGGAATCTTGCAGGAAATATCTACGTTTCAGAGCAGGCTGTATGCACCATCAGTTCTCTGCACTTCCCTTTGGCTTATCTACTGCGCCCGGGGTATTCACAAAATGCCTAGCCCCAGCCTGTACATTGCATGATTTACCCATACTTGGACGATTGCCTTATTCAGGCGGACAGTCAGGAATTGCTACTCCAGCACCTGACATTTGTAAAGAGACTTCTAACGTCACTGGGGTATACCATCAACAACAAAAAAATCAAAGGATTCTCTTCCTGGGAGCATGCTTGAACACAACTTCCCAGATGACATTCCTCACTCCAGAAAAACAAATTTATTTGACAAACTACTTCAATCTACTGGCCACCCAAACCCAGCTATCTGCAAGAAAAATACTGCAAACCCTTGGGTTCATGGTCTCGTGTATTCTACTAATTCCATATGCAAGACTGCATATGAGGAAACTTCAGTGGTACTTAAAAAGTCTCTGGTGTCAACATTCTCAGGACCTGGAAACAATGATTCCTATCATTCCTTGTCTAAGGACAGAGTTCTTTTGGTGGGCAGAGGACTGCTACTGCAACAAGGGACTCCCGTTCACTCAACCTCCTGCCGCCCAAACCCTAACAACAGACGCATCAGACTATGCATGGGGGGCTCACATGGCAGGACAATGCATTCAAGGCAAATGGAGCCCAAAGAAAATGCAGCTGCATACCAAGCAAAAAGATATGTTAGCTGTGCAGAATGCTCTGACAGCCTTCAAATGCCTTATTCTTCTAGGGCAACTATTGATAAAGACAGACAACACCACAGTTATGTGGTACATAAACAAGCAGGAAGGAACCCATTCCTACCCACTCTGCAGGTTAGTCATGACTCTGTGTTACACAGCCTTGAGCAATCAAGTGCACCTGCAAGCTCATTTCCTGCCAGGCAAACTAAATTCACTGGCAGACGACTTAAGCAAAAATCTAATGGACCCACACAAGTGTAAACTGGAACCCAGATCATTCAAGCTTCTGATCCACAGGTGGGGGGGCACCAGAGGTGGACCTCTTTGCTTCCCCACAGAACTATCAACTGACCAAATATTGCACCAAAACTCCCCACAGCCAAGCATGGAAAGTGGAAGCCCTGTCCATTACATGGGAAAACCTCTCAATCTATGCCTTTCCCCCACTGCCCCTCCTCTCGAAGGTTCTACTAAAGATCAAGCAGGATAAGCCAAGGACAATCCTGATTGCACCAGACTGGCCACACTAGCACTGGTACCTACTTTTGCACAGTCTGACAGTAGTGCCACCATGGCACCTGCCTCAGACCCCTTCCCTGCTGTCCCAGCAGGGGGGCCAGATTTTGCATCCTCAGCTACAAACCCTGAACCTAGCAGCCTGGCTCATCCCCTGAACGCATCACCGGCAACCCTCAGTAAACAGGTGCTGGATGTCATCCTTGAGGCAAGGAGGCTTAGTTCTAGAAACTCCTATTAAAAAAGTGGAAAAGATACTGTTCTTGGAACCAGTCTCAGGGAATGGACACAACTGTGCCAAGCTTACCTCATATACTAAATTACTTAACAGAAATGCTCAACAAAGGCCTATCCTTCTCTTCGATTAAGATTCATGCCTCTGCCATCTCAGCTCATTATAATTCTGAGCCACCCCTCTTCTCTCATCCTCTGGTCAAACAGTTCCTGAGAGGAGCCAAAAATGTAAGACCCTCCAGGAGAGCTCCCACTCCAGCCTGGGACCTTAACTTTGTATTGGAGAAGCTCATGCTTCCACCCTTTGAACCTGCTGCTACAGCAGAGTTAAGATTCCTCTCCTGGAAAACAGCTTTACTTCTAGCTGTCACTTCAGCAAGAAGAGTGTCTGAATTGCAGGCCCTTATGGCCGTGGAACCCTTCATTATCTTCCATGCGGACAGGGTTTCTCTCAAGACTAACCCATAATTTATGCCTAGGTGGTATCTAGTGTGGCTTTAAACCAATCCATTAATTTGCCAACCTTTTTCCCTAATCCTCAGAATAAAGGGGAAAGGATCCTACACTCCCTGGACGTGCACAGCAGCTTAGGTTCTATCTGGACAGGACTAAACCTTTCAGAAAATCTGACCAGCTGCTAGTCAGCTTTGCTACAGAGGCAGAGGGCAGGGCCATTTCAAAGCAAACCATTTCTAAATGGATAGCACACTGCATCCATTTCTGCTTTAAACACCATGGGAAACCTACCCCACAGGGGATCAGAACACATTCCACTAGGGCTACATCAACCTCTACAACATTTCTAAGGGAAGTCCCTACCAGGGACATTCTGGAAGCTGCACCTTGGAGCTCTGTACACAGCTTCACCAAGCATTACCACTTACCTTTCTTTTCTAAGTCCAGAGCTGGATTTGCTACAGCAGTCTTACAGGGCCTGCTAGCCAGCACTAATGCTTCTTGACTGCCTCCACCCTTCCTCAGCTTTAGGAATCAGCCCAAGTGTGATGACTGCAACAGTGAAACTGGAAGAACATAGTACAGTTGTGTACACTTACCATAAATTTAGATGTTTGCATGTATTCACTGTTGCAGTCCTGGTTACCCTCCCTCCAGCCCCCTGACTTCTCTATACTTCTACCTATCCTTTTTGTTTGGCCATATCTTACAACATTGGTATTTACTTTTTACTAGGGGTGTTCCACACCATGTAATTGCTTCATATTTTGGGGGGCTTCTGACATCTGGGGCAAGAAAAACTGATGTAATGGCGTCGGCTGCATGTTTTATAACCCTGATGACATGACGTCATGGAAGAAGCGACAGCATCTGAAGCAGAAATCCCAAGACTCTGGTATTCAGGCCGACTGAGGGCTACCTGCAGGCAGATAACCCAAGAGTGATGACTACAGCAGTGAATACACTCGAACATCTACATTTATGGTAAGTGTACACAACTGTACTTTTCCCTCTCTCCTTCCCCCTTATATCCTCTTTCCTTAAGGAGACATAAGCTTCTTAGGGTGGTTTTTAACCACCAGGGCCACTTTGCCATATTTCCTTGGGCTTCTGACTGGTTAGGACAAGAAAAACTGATTTAATGGCGTCAGCTGCCTTGCTTTATAGCACTGACGACCTGACGTCAGTCTACAAGCGACAGCAGCTGACGCAGAAAAACATTGACTCTGGTATTCAGGCCGGCCGAGGGCTTCCGCAGGAGGGATAACCCACAGGTGATGACTGCAGCAGTGAATACACTCGAACATCTACATTTGTGGTAAGTGTACTCAACTGTACTTTACTGGGGTTGTGTGTGAGTTTGTGGGCAAAGATAAGTTGGTTTAGAGTTAACAGGTTGGTAAGTTCCAGACAGTTGAGTTGCAGAAGAGTGGAACAATGATGAGTTTTATGGGAATGACTGGGTGCAAATCTAGCTATTTTGTTGTAGCAGGATTCTAGATTATTAAGGTCAGCCTTACGTAGGTTGATGGAAATATGTGAGCAGTAGAGTAGGGTAGATAGTAAGTGTGATCTTGCTGTGGCTAGTCTGGCTTGGTGAGTGAGGAATGGTTTGGCCCTGTAGAGTATGCCAAGTTTGGTATGGACTTTTTTGATTGTTAGGGAGATATGTGTATCAAATTTTAGTCTGTCATCTATTGTAACTCCTAGGAGGTTGGCCTAATTAGTTGGTTCAATTTTTGTTCCACTAGAGGAGTAGATAGAGAGAGGTAGTGAGCTGAGCTTGGATGATTTGTTTGTGAAAATCATTATCTTTGTCTTATTTGAGTTCAGAAGTTGATGGTTGGAGAGATATTTTTCAGTGTCATGGAATGATTTTTGCTTTTTGTGTTGAAGTTCTTGGGTGGGGGGGATTGAGCAGCTAAGAGAGGAGTCGTCTGTGTATTGGATGATAGTTGCAAGTTGGATGGCGGAATTTAGGTTATTGGTAAATATGACAAAGAGGAGGGGCCCAAGTATGGATCCCTGGGGTACACCAGTGGATACTGGAAGTAGAGGAGAGTGTTCGTTTTCCCATTTAGTAACCTGTTCGTGGATTGTCAGATAGCTGTGAAACCAGATTAGGGGTGATGAATTGAGATTATATGTTGCAAGTTTGTTGAGTAATAGTTGGTGGGATACGGTGTCAACGGTTTTTGACATATCCAAAAAAATTGCTGAGACCAATTATCCTTCATTTTTGAGGTGTTGAATAGTATTGGTCAAGGTTATTAGTGCAATGTTAGTACTATGCTTAGGCCTGAAGCCATGCTGTGAGCTGGATAGTAAGTTGTTAGTGGTGAGGTGATCAAGGAGCTGTTGTTGGATACATGTTTCTAGGATTTTGGCTATGGGAGAGAGGATGGCAATTGGCTGGTAATTTGAGATATCTCTAGAGGGGCCGCCCTTGTGAAGGGGAATAATGTGAGAAATTTTCCAGAGGTGAGGCTCATACTGTTCAGAGATAGAGCGATTGATTAGCATGGGGTAGGCGATGGATGGAGCAGCTACTTTTAGAAATTCATTGGGTAGTTGGTCTGCAGCAAGACAGCAGGATTTTAGTTTACTTCATTTACTTAGGAGTTTTTTTATGTATGTATGTAGTTTGAATGGGTTTGAAAGAGAAAGTCTGTGTTTTCATGGTAGGGGAAGAACTGTGATTGGAAGGTTTTGTTTGTTTTCTAGGAGGGTGATGATAGATTTGATGAAGTGAGAGTTGAACTGAGAGGCTAGGGGCTCTGATATTACATATGGAGGGAGCAGGTGGTGGAGGTTTTACCAGGGTTAAGGAGGTAGTTGGTGTTGGCAGAACTTTTGTGGGTTGTTCAGATACTTTTGTTGTATGGTTTGAAAGTAAGTTTTTTTAGTCATTGGTGATTTTTTTTTCTCAGCTTGGTTTCTTATTTGCTGAATACGGTGGTCAGTTTTGTTTTTGGTGGTATGATATAGTGACCAGGCTTTATCCCTATGTTTGATAAGTAGCTTAGTGTCATTAGATAGCCATGGTAATTTTCTGACTTTGGAGTGTATTTTCCTGGTAGGGGCAAGATTATTTAAGATGTCAAGGAATTTGTTATTGAAGTATTCTACTGCAAGGTCTAGTTGTAGGTTTTTCAATGGAGACCAGTCACAATGTTGAAGAAGATTAAATGTATCAAGGGAGATGTTTTTCTTGCTTTGGGTGTATTTGAAGGGTATGTAAGTTTGAGTTTGAATTCTTTTACTAGGAATGTAGGTGCATGATAACTTAGTGTGACAGGTAGGCAGCTAGCTTGGTGCCCCAGGTTAGGCTTGTTGGTTAGTATCCAGTCAAGTATTGACTGTTTTTTAGAATACTTGTCGGTGCGAGTGGGGCAGTTAATAGTATGAGTGAAGTTGTACAGGTTAATGAAGTTAGTGGGACAGGTAGAGGAGCAGGAGAAGCCAGTCAAGGTTAAAGTCACCTAGAATGACAGTTTCTGGCTGAAAGAGGAAGCAGATCAAGAGAGGAGGGATTCTATTCTGAGAAGGTTGTTATCGGGGGCAGGTAGGCAGCTGTAATATTAATGGCTTTGTGAGGATTATGTTGCAGGTATGTGACTAGTATTTCAGTGCTGGGGATGACTGGGGAAGTACAGTTTAGTTTTACCACTGTAAGAGAGTCTTTGAACATAATTGCTGCATCACCACATTGTTTGTTTAGCCCATCTTGTCTTATAATAATGTAACCATTAGTTGAAATTTTAGAGTCCTTGATGTGGGGCTTTAACCAGGTTTCAGTTATGATAGCTATGTCTATAGAGAGTAGGTAGCCAGGGTAGTGTGGAATTCAGTGGTTTTATTTACAAAGCTTCTGATTGAAATTGGTTATTAGTAGATCTGAGTTAGAGGTTATGGGAAGTGAAGTACATAGAGTTGAGCCAGTGAGATTTTGGATAGTTGTAGTAGAGGTGGAGTTGGGGATTAGGAGGGAAGTTGCTGTTAGGGCCAGGGCTGGGGGTGGATATCTACCTGTAGTTTAGTTTGTGTTAAGGAGTGTAATACTAAATATTTAAGTTTGGCCATGAGTTGGTTATACCTGTATGTGGAGGGATGAGGGGGTGGAGGTGCGTAAATGTTTGAAATGGAAGAGAAGAGTGTTGCTGGAGTAGTATAGATGAGGGCCGATGTGGCTGTAAGGCTTAAATGGAACTTGAGGAGTTGTGAGTGTATGTGTTGGGTAGTGATAATGTTGGATATGAATGTTCTGGAAGTCAGTGGCATAATATGCAAGGTAGAGAAGGCATAAAAGTAATGTGAGATAATGTAATGAGTAATGGAACACCATTGCGGGAGGAGTAAAAAGAATAACAGAGGAAGAAGAGTAGAGTAATTAGGGGAGGGAAGCAGTGTAGTGCTGATGGTTATAGGGCAGTGAGAAGAGTTTAGCTGGAAGCGATGGAATGAAAGAGTAGGTGATATAGGAGAGATTTAGATGGATGTGAAGAGAGTGAGGATAGGTGAATTTGGTATGAGATGTGGTTTACTTAGCTGTTTAAGTATTGAAAGAGGACATACTTGTCCTAGAGTTTTGTATGACATTTTCTTCAGAAAAAGGTTCACGTTTCCTTCAGAATAATTTAAATAATGCACCAAATTTCTTTTCTTTGCAAAAGAGCAACTGTGTGTGTGTAAGTATGTATGTGTGTTGTATGTATATATATATATATATATATATATATATATATGTATATATGTGTGTGTGCGTGTGTGTGTGGGTATGTGTATGTATATATATATATATATATATATATATATATATATATATATATATATATATATATATATATATATATATATATATATAATCTATAGATATATGTACGTGTACATTTTTTGAATTAGGTGATGTGAAAAACTAAATAAGTGTCACTTGGGTACATTGTTTTAGATGACACTGATGGTACTATACCAGCAAAATCAATCTGTCTTTGTTGAAGTCACTACAAAAATAAAAGCATTTAAATATAACCTTTGGAGTGTTGTAATCATAGATCTGAAGTAGTTACTTCATTTGATGTTCATCGTGTTTCACTGTTGCAGTCATGACTGTAGGGTTCTCCCCTGCCGGCAGGCAGCCCCAGGTCGGCCAGAATCCCAAAGTCTGAGTCCAGCGTCGGCTGTTCAACCATGCTCCCTGACGTCAGAGCGCCAGGAGTACAAAGCTCTCAGCCGATGCCATCTTCTCCAGTCTTTCTTGCCGTGCGGTGATAGCAGTTCGCAAGTACTGGTCGGCTGACTCCTGATGATTTTTTTCTATATACTTCGGTCCGAAGACTTTCTTCTCCACATAAAGCTAAGTACCCTGTTGGGGAAACTTTTTTCTTGCTCCACTCTGATGTCAGAAAAAGTTAATAATTGTATTTCATGTGGGAAGCAAATACCTCATAAGGATTTTCATTCTTACTGTATTCCTTGCTTAGGCCCTGACCACGACGTAGCTAGTTGTCGGTTTTGTGCTAGATTCAATCAACGTACAATTAAGCAAAGGTACAATTTTGCTTTTCATTACTTTGGTAGGCGCTTTAACTACAAAATGTCGTTGGATACGGTCCCGGCTACCGGAGTTCACAAACGTCGCAGAGATAAAGACAGGCCTCCGAGGTCCAAATCGGATGATAGCGCACTAGCGGAGCCAGCTTCAGGTTCGGCCGTCGTCAGTGAGGCGCTTTTGCAGCCCCTGTCGTCAGCCATTTCAGAACTGACGGCCGAAACGGACTCTCATGAGGAGCCAACCAGGCCTTTAAATATTTCTGTTGCAGGACTTTCGGACAATGCTCCTTCGGATGGGTCCGGAGCCGCTGTGCAGGTACCGGCTTCCGAAGGGGTTTTCAGGCCTACTCAGCTACTAGTAAAGGCAAAGCCAAAGGCAAAGACTCCTTCTAAATCAAAGACTTCAACACAGGCCTCTTCTGAACCGGCTCCCAAGTCACAGAAACAGTTACTCAAGATGGCGGAGGATTTACTTACTATGATTAGGGGTTCACATCCCCCTCCAGACAAAAGACCAAGGCAGGATGTTTATTATGATTCCTCTGATCAGGCTTCTGTTTCCTCAGTTTCTTCTTCTGATCAGGAATATTCTTTCCCTTCTTATGAGGATTCTGATGCTGAAGAATCCATTCCTTCAGCGTCTCCCCCTGAGGATTTCTCTTTTGGGGAAACTTTGCATGAAATGAGGGAACATTTCCACTGGGAAGGACAGGAGTATTCGGAATCCAAGAAAAGACAGAGGGATTTTCTTCTTCTTCCCCAACATAGACCCCTGGCTATTCCTCCTGTTTTGGATATTGTGGATGATGCCTTTTTGGAGGCTAACCTAACCCCTGACTCTTTTCCTCCTGCTCCTGTTAAGCCTGATAGATATTACAGGGTTCCTGATTCCCATCAGTTTTTATACAAGAACCCTGCTGCTGACCCTGAAACCATTTCTCAGGGTCCTAAGGGAGTTAAGGCCGCTTCTGCCAAAAATCCCATTCCTACTGAAAAGGATTCTCGATCCTTAGAAAGATGGGGCAAAAATGTGTACACTTCTGCTACTTTGTCCATTAGGGCTTTAAACTGTCAGTTTCATATGCTTAAATACCAGCAATTTCTCGCCTGTCTTAAAACAAAAGCTTACTTCCATTTCTGCCTGTGCAGATGATAAGGAATTACATGACTTATTGCATGCCACTGAACAGGTTGGGAAGCATGGTTTACACTGTGGATTTGATGCCTTGGAGGCTTCTTGTAGGGCTGCGGCCTCTGGCACAGTCATTAGAAGGCATGCATGGCTAAAGGAACACAATTTACCGGAACAAGTAAAGGCTAAATTATTGGATGCTCCTGTTCAGCATAATGTTTTGTTTGGATCAAAAGCTGAAGATGGAGGATAAGGCGAAATCCATGCAAACAGTTAAAGATTTCTTACAGGTACAGCCACCTAGATTTAGCAGGAATTGGCCGTCAAAAAAATGGTCCTTTCCCACTTCAGACAGGCCTCAGAGGGGTAGATATAGATGCTCCAGGGGTAGGCCTCAAACACAAGCTGCTTATAGACCAAGACAGTGGACTGCTTCCACCCCTAGGGGAGGAGAGGACAGGTCACAATCTCAAAGGAAACAAACTCAATGACTCCCTCTGTTGGGCTACAGGAACTTCTTGCCTGGAAGCCCCTCTCGGAGGAAAACTCTCTCTTCTTTATCAAAATTGGACTCAAATAACCCAAGACAAGTGGGTTTTGGATGTGGTTTTAAGAGGTTACAAATTCCATTTTCATACCTTGCCAAGGCCAAGCGGTTGGCCAGACCTTCCAAAACATCAATGGACGGAGGCCTTAAACCAGGTGGAAGCTCTTTTGGCTATGAATGCCATAGAACTGGTTTCTCTTTCAGAGATGGGAAAAGGTTTTTGCTCAAGGCTTTTTCTAGTCCCAAGGAAGCAAAACTTATGGAGACCCATTCTGGATCTGTCGGTCTTGAACGCCTTTCTAGAGATTCCAAAATTCAAGATGCTTACTCTACAGCAGCTACTTCCAGTGCTGTCCAGAAATGCATGGATGGTAACTTTGGATTTAAAGGAGGCATATTTACACATTCCCATCAGGCAGGATCGCAGAAAATACCTCAGGTTCAAGGCCGGATCGAGGCACTTTCAATTCTCTGCGCTGCCCTTTGGATTGTCTACTGCGCCCAGGGTCTTCACCAAATGCCTGGCTCCAGTAGTAGCTTACTGCAGACTCAAGGGAATTCAAATTTACCCTTATCTGGACAATTGTCTAATTCAAGCAGACAGCAAGGATGTCTTACTCCAGCATCTAGAATTTGTACAGAACCTCCTCAAGTTCCTGGGATTCTCTGTAAACATAAAAAAGTCAAATTTGACACAATCACAACAGATAACTTTTCTAGGTGCACTTCTAAACACCACAACCCAGATGGCATTTCTGACATCCGAAAAACAATTACAGCTGGCTTCAACTTTCAGAACCTTGGCAACTCTAACTCGACTATCTGCAAGGAAATTCCTGCAGGCTTTGGGTTACATGGCCTCCTGCATCCTTCTCGTACCATATGCAAGACTACACATGAGGAAAATACAGTGGTACCTAAAAAGTGTATGGTCTCAGCATTGCCGCAGTTTAGACATACTGATCTCTGTCCTTCCTTGTCTTCAAAAGGAATTTCTTTGGTGGTCCAGGGCATGTGCTCTAAACAAAGGGAAACCCTTCCGTCTGCCTCCTGCCACTCAGATTCTAACCAAGGACGCCTCGGATTATGCTTGGGGAGCCCATTTTCAGGGCAATTGTTTGCAGGGCCTTTGGACAAAGGATCAGAAGCACCTGCATATCAATTTAAAGGAAATGTTAGCCGTTCAGAAAGCTCTGTTGGCCTTCAGGAATCTTTTACAACCAGGACAACTGCTAATACGGACAGACAACACCACAGTTATGTGGTACATAAACAAGCAAGGGGGGAGCATTCCTACCCCCTTTGCAGACTAGCCATGGATCTATGGAACACAGCTCTAGCTTGCAATCTGGATCTTCAAGCTCAGTTTCTACCAGGGAAACAAAACGTCCTGGCAGACAGTCTGAGCAGAAACCTTTCGGATCCACACGAGTGGATGCTGGACACCAAAATATTCAGGATGATAACAGCAGTCTGGGGATGTCCTCACATAGACCTCTTTGCATCCCATCTCAGTCATCAACTACAGAATCTTTGCACCAGGACTTTCCACAGAGAAGCTTGGAAAGTGGACGCCCTGTCATTCAGTTGGAGGAACCTGTCGGGATATGCCTTTCTGCCTCTACCTCTTCTTCCACGGGTTTTATTGAAGATAAAACAGGACAATCCCAAGATGATAATCTTGCTGGCTCCAAATTGGCCTCAGCAGTTTTGGTTTCCAACTCTAAAAAACCTATGTCTGGAGCCCCCTTGGGTTTTACCGCAGTCTCCGAAACTTCTGTCCCAACATCAGGGTCAGGTTCTACACTCTCATGTCAGAACTCTCAGCCTGGCGGCCTGGTTAATCCAGGGCCTTTGATTTCTTTTTTACTGCCCAAGCAGGTTATGGATGTCATTTTAGAAGCCAGACGTCCTAGCACTAGAAAATCTTATGCAGGAAAATGGAAAAGATTTTGTTCCTGGATGCAGGCTCAGGATTATGATCCTCTTCTTCCTAATATTACTTTAATTTTACTTTACTTGACAGATCTCTTACATAAGGGTCTCTCTTTCTCTTCCATTAAGATACATGCCTCTGCTATTTCTGCTCATTATAATATAGACCCTCCCATCTTTTCCCACCAGCTCATGAGACAGTTTCTCAGAGGAGCTAAGAACTTAAGACCTCCTAGATCTCCTCCCATTCCTGCTTGGGATCTCAGCTATGTTTTGGAAAAACTAACCTTGCCTCCTTTTGAGCCTGCTGCCTCTTCTGACATTAAGTTTTTATGTTGGAAGACAGCTATCCTGTTAGCCCTAACCTCTGCCAGGAGAGTTTCAGAGTTACAAGCTCTTATGGCTGTGGAACCTTATATTATTTTTCATCAAGACAGGGTATCTTTGAGGACTAATCCTACCTTCATGCCTAAGGTGGTTTCCAAAGTGGCTTTAAATCAAACTATCCACTTGCCAACTTTTTTTCCCCACTCCTCAAAATAAAGGGGAAAGGATCTTACATTCCTTGGATGTACACAGACAACTACGTTTTTACCTGAACAGAACCAAGGACTTCAGAAAATCAGAACAATTGTTTGTTTCTTATGCTTCCAGTTCCCAAGGTAAAGCCATTTCAAAACAGACCATTTCTAAATGGATTGCTCATGGAATCAGATTTTGTTCTCACCATGGAAAGCAAATCCCAGGGAGTATACGGACTCATTCCACCAGAGCTGCTGCCACTTCTGCGGCCTTCCTCAGGGGAGTTCCTACCAAAGACATTTTGGTAGCTGCAACTTGGAGTTCAGTGCATACTTTTTCTAAGCACTACAATCTACCTTTCTACTCTAAGTCTAGGGCAGGCTTTTCCTCTGCAGTCTTGCAGGGCCTTTTATCCGCCCCTTCCTCTTTATGACTTCCTCCCTTTCTTTCAGCTTTGCGATTCTACCCTACAGCCATGACTGCAACAGTGAAACACGATGAACATAGTACAGTTGTGTACACCTACCATAAATGTAGATGTTCGAGTGTCTTCACTGTTGCAGTCTGGGTTTCCCTCCCTCCTGTCCTCTCTTGTTTTTACTTCTGTGTATTTCCTTTTTTCACCATTCTTCTGAGGTGTATTTGCAAAGGTTATGGGACCTTTTTTCATTTTGGGACTCCTGACATCTGGGGCAAGAAAGACTGGAGAAGATGGTGTCGGCTGTCAGCTTTGTACTCCTGGCGCTCTGACGTCAGGGAGCATGGTTGAACAGCCGACGCCGGACCCAGACTTTGGGATTCTGGCCGACCTGGGGCTGCCTGCCGGCAGGGGAGAACCCTACAGTCATGACTGCAACAGTGAAGACACTCGAACATCTACATTTATGGTAGGTGTACACAACTGTACTTTCTGCAACCTGTGGGTATTGGACCCGACCTCAGATCCGAGCCGGCAGCTTCACTAGCTAAAAGATCTGAGCTCCTAGCTCCTCCCCCTACCCATAATCCCCTGCTGCCTACTGTATTACCTCAGATCGAGTTTGTCGCGGCTGAAGCAGCTACTTGTGAAGAGCTCCTTAGGCTTGGTGAGATCGTTACCTTTTTCTCTATGAGAACATATCTTTAAATTAAATTTTTTTTTAGTTAGCATGTGTTGTGGTAGTAATTCCACTAGTAGAATTAGAGTATTAGAAACCTTTTTCTGTAGTAGTTTTTAGTCATTAGCGTCGCGTGTTGTTCCCCTCCCCCCTTAGTGTTTGGGTGTGTGTATTGTAAAATGATGGCTGAAGGGCCCAAGGCCGTTTTTTCTAAGTGCTCTGAGTGTGGCCATAAGCTTTCCCCAGCTGATGGCCACACTCAGTGCGTTTTGTACCTGGGAGTGGCCCATTTATCAACGGCTTGCTCAATTTGTGCAGCCTTTAATCCCCGGGCAATTAGGGACAGGAAGAACAAGCTGATCCTGGTGGGCTTACTTCCCCAGGCTCAGGCTGCTTCCGTAGCCCCGGTGCCTTTAGCTCCCCCCGCTCTGCTTGGGAGTCAAACTCCCTCTGCTGTGCAAGGTTCGGGGGACGCTAGTGCTTCTGTCTCCAAAGAAAAGAGACATAAGGAGAAAGACAAGCACAGGTCTCATAAAAGGCTGGCTGAGGCTCACCCCTCAGCCCCCCCTTCGAAAGTTGTTATCTCTCCCTCGAGGGTCTCCGGATCCTCCCCCTCTCGGCTCTGTTCGCCTCGGTTCTCGCTGGAGCCAGAGGAGGAGTACTAGTCTCCTTCGAGGTCGTCGAGGCGGCCTTCCCGGCTCGCCTCGACGACTTCCTCTAGATCGACCAGGAGCCTTAGCGATGCGGACATGGATCGGATGATGCGTCGATTCCTGCAGACCCAAATGCAGATGGGGGTGCTCTCTCCCCCCCCCCTCAGGGGGGGGAGTGCAGTCCCTCTGTTTGCTCCGATCACTCATTCTCCGACCCGCTTTAGGGTTTTGGAGTCATCGGATCTGGGCCCTTTCGGAGCTGGGCTTTCGTCGGCGCCGATAGCTCCAGTATCTTTGACGCCGACCGTACCCTCGAGCGTGTCGGATCCTAGCTCTCGGGGCCGAGCATCGGATCCATGGGGATTGGTGTGTCTCCAGCTCAGTATCGATCGGAGCACACTTTTTTCTGGGATCCGACTGCTTCGGCTCCGACGCCGATCCCTGCTTCGGAGCCGAGGAGACTACTTTCGGAGCCTGGGGAAAGTAGTTCTCCTTCGGCTTTTGAGGTAGTGGAGAGGGTGCTGTCGAGGTCTTCCAGATCCCCGGTCCGGGCCTTGGATCCTCCCGCTCCCCCTATGCATGTGGGTCTATCCTCCATCATCCATCCTATGGGACAGCCTGCTCAAACCCTCCATTTAGTTCCCTTAGAGGAGCAGGACCCCGTGGGCCAGCCCTCCTCCCACAGTTCCACCGAGGAGGTGCCTCGCAAACGGCAGTGGAAAAGGAGGCACCTGGACTCCCCTGAGTCCCTCACCATGGACACGGATTTGGATGAAGGGGAAGGTTCCCCAAGGTCATTCCCCTGAGGATGTCTCCTTTGGAGACATCATGGAAATGTTGTGTATTAGAGGGGGTGGTCTGCCCAAAAACCTTCCTCAGATGAATCAGTGTTTCTGGAGGCGTTTGAGGCAGGGCGTCTATCTCCTGGGTGTCCCCGCCGGCTGACCCCCTGGTGGACTTAATCACTACCAGGGCGTGGAAAGAGCCCGACACCGTGGAGCCAATCCTCAGACGTCCCGACAAAGTTCTTAGCCCCCCCCGCAGATAGGCAGTCCTCAGCTAAGGTGTCCCCTGTTGATGCCATGCTGGTGGCGGCCGCCACGACGAAGGAACTCGCACAGGAGAGTTCCTCGGTCCATCCTCCAGATAAGGAATCTCAGGCGATGGACCGCATTGGGAAGCGGATGTTTGCTTCAGCAACCTTTTCCATAAGGGCGCTGAACTATATGGCACACACTGTCAGGCTACAGCGAGACTTAATTAAGGAATACGCTGCAGCCTCCCCAGAGTCCATGATGGTTCCTGATAAAAGCACATTTGCGACTCGTATGGCTACTCTAAAGTCCATCTCTAACACATCCATGCGACTATTCTCTCATGCTACGGAGGGAGCCGCTAGGGCTAGTGGAGCCGGGGTAGTCTTGCGGCGTCACACCTGGCTCTGTCTTTGCGATTTCACGGAACCCTTCAAGGCGTCCTTTGCGAGTGCGCCCTTTGACGGATCTTTGATTTTTGCAAGACCGTACACGAGACGCTGGTCCAAAGCGAGAAGGAGGGGAAGACGCTGTCTGCCGTCGGGATCCGCTTCTCGAATCCCCAACTATCCTTTTCAAGGAATCAGAGGGGACAAAAGAAGTTGTGGTTCCGCAAGTCTCAGCAGTCCCATCCGGCTTCGGACCCCTCATCCTCTAGAGGCAGAGGAGGACAAGGTGGACGCCGGCCCAGAGGCAGAGGGGGGGCCGCGTAACTTCTGGTCTAGGGAACCTTTCTCAGACTGGCCCGTGCAACAGCCCTGAGGGCTTACCCGGCTGTCCCTCTCTGGAGGCAGTCAGGGGGCGTTTATCGGAGCATCTGTCAAATTGGGAGTCCATCACGACAGATCGATGGGTGCTCCGAATCATAGCCAGAGGTTACATCATTCCCTTAATGAACCTACCCCCCAAAGTCAAGCGCCTCCCCGATGTCCCACCCGATCAAAGGAGGCAGCAGCTTCAGAGGTGTCAAAGCTGCTAGAAAAAAGAGCTATCCAGCCCGTCCCCCCAGACCAGTCCGGTTTGGGCTACCACTCCAGGTTCTTTTTGGTGCCAAAGAAGACAGGGCCTTAAGACCGATACTAGATCTCTCCGCCCTGAACCTGTTCGTCCCCAAAGAGAAGTTCCGGATGGTCACTCTTCAGTCTATTCTCCTCCTTCTTCGGGAGAACGACTGGATGTGCTCTATAGACCTCAAGGATGTGTACTACCACATTCTGATGGACAGGCGATCCAGGAGGTTTCTCCACTTCCGGCTGGGAGACAGTCATTATCAGTTCAGTATTCTCCCGTTCGGCCTCACCTTAGCCCCCAGGGTATTCACCAAGGTCATGGCAGTGGTTGCAGCCCACCTGAGACTCCAGGGCATTCAGGTGTTCCCGTACCTGGACGACTGGCTCTTTGCCGCCCCCAACAGGCATCAACTCTGTGTTGCAAGGGATTATGCTCTGACCCTCGCCCAGAGTTTGGGCATATCAGTGAACCTTCAAAAGTCCTTCCTTCAACCAGTGCAGGCTTTGGAGTTTATAGGGGCCAAATTGGACACGCGCATCTCTCGGGCCTTCCTAACCCGGACAGGCTGAACAACTTATCGCATCAGATCTTAGCCCTTCTTCGAAGCCCAGCTCCTGCGGCAGAGTTAGTCCTGAGGGCACTGGGGTCTATGGCAGCGGCCATCGGTCTCTCTCTTCATGTTCGCCTACGAATAAGGATCTTACAGTGGACTCTTCAAGTTCAATGGTCACTAGTGTTTCACCCGCTGAACACCCCTATTCCACTGAGCAGAATTTGCAGGGACTCCCTCCTTTGGTGGCTTCACTCGCGAGAGCTGCGAAAAGGGAGACCCTTTGTATTTCCCCCACCCCAAGCCACGTTGACTACGGATGCTTCTCGCCTCAGGTGGGGGGGGTCATTGTTCGGGCAGAACCGTCTAAGGCATGTGGACCCCTATAGAGGCCGCTTTGCATATCAATGTCCTAGAGATGAGGGCGGTGCTTTTGGCATTGCAAGCTCTCCACGACCTTCTCCCTCTAGGGACTATTGCGATCCAGACAGACAACATTGCGGTAGTCTGGTACATAAACAAGCAGGGGGGGAACCAGGTCTTATCCCCTCTGCCGAGAAGCTATGAGAGTGTGGGAATGGGCGGTATCCACCAACCGCTTTCTGGTAGCAACGCACATTCCGGGTCGGTCCAACATATTGGCGGACAAACTGAGTCGGGTGATTCTCACCCCGTACGAGTGGTCTCTCAATCCTTCAGTTGCAAAGCAGATCTTCCCCGCATGGGGTTGGCCACGCTGCGATCTTTTCGCCTCTCCATCAAACACAAAGTGCAGCGAGTACTTCGCAATACTTCCCCCTTCAGGGGAGACCCCGAGAGATGCTCTGGTGCATGCTTGGCCACCCGGTCTTCTTTATGCTTATCCCCCCTCCCGCTTATGACAAAGTTCATTCAGAAAGCACGTCGGTTGGGGAGCAAAGTTATCGTCATAGCCCCATTCTGGCCTCGTCAAATCTGGCTCCCTTATCTGCGGTCTCGCAGTATAGT
>NC_056726.1:1173636527-1173734027 GCF_019279795.1 Protopterus annectens | reverse complement strand
TGTTAAGGGCAGATCATGCCTCCTAAACCTGGTGTATTTCTTTGAGACAGTTACCAAGGCTAAAACGAGGGAAAGGTTCAACACCATTCCCCATTCTGGTATTATAGACAAGCTCTCCAGCCTGAACATAAACACCTGCATCACAAGATGGGTTGCCAACTGGCTCATGGACAGAACCCACATGGTGAGGCATATACTTCTCAGAGGTACAGGCAAGCACAGGAGGACTGTGGGTGACCAAGTTCGCAGATGACTGCAAACAAGGGGCTATAACTGACTCTCTGGCTGACACAGACATCCTCCAAAAGGGTCTCACTGAGAAATCATAGCCTCAAGCTAAATGCCAAAAGTGCATAGTCATAAAACAAAGTAACCACAAGCTGCCACGGGACCCAAGTAGATAGTAATCTCTCCTTTGATAATCACATTGCCAAAGTGATTAGAAAATCCTGTGTGACCCACCTAATCACAAAGGGGTTCGCATCCAGATCAAAAGAGGTCATTCTGCCCCTCTACATCACTCATCAGACCCATCATAGAGTACAACGCTCCATTTTGGATGTACCTTACAAGACAGCTGCAACAGCTAGAAAGACCACAAAAGTACCTTATCAAAAGGATCACTGGCCTCAAAGAGATGCCCTATGGAACTTGACTGAAGAAACTCCAGCTGTACTTGGTTGCATACTGCCTACTTAGAGGTGATCTCTGCCTGATATACAAGGCCATGTCCAACCCAGAATTGATGGACATACTCCACCTAAAGAAAACATTATCCCCTTGAGCCACACGCTCTAGGGATCTAAACCTCACCACAACATTAAGCAGAACATGATGGAGGGATAGATTCCCGTCCCAGAGACTTCCCATGCTTTGGAACAAGATTCCAATCTACATTAGGCAGAGCTCCTCGCTAACACTCTTCAAGAGAAACCTTGACGAGTGGATGGGAAACAGAAAGTTTACCCCAGGGATCACTTCAGTGGCTCTGCTGGACAGAGGCACAGGGAACTAACCTAAGGAGGTGGTGAAAGCCAACACATTCTGGCTAGGCTTATAAATGCATTAGGGCAGATAGCCTAGTACCTACCTATGAACCTATAAATGAGCTAAGTTTATTGAATAGCAAAACAGGCCACCATGTCCACAGGTACCTAACCATGTAAGGGCTACAACGTGGTAGTGTAGGCAGAAGAGGCAGCTGACATAAAAGGGGTGTGTGTCATTGTTTAACACATTGGAGCTCAGCTGCTCCTGTTTGCGCTCAGCTAAGCATAGTTAAGCAGGAGTGTGTGTCTGAGGCTGCTAAGCTGTGCTTAGCTGGTTAAAGAAACATGTGCTTGTGTACAGAGGAAGGCCCTTTCTACTCGACAATGTTTACATCAGCTCCGCGGGGCTTAGAAGTGGAGGAAATTTGAAAAAATTAAAAACAAAAGGAAATAGCTGAGAAAAGCAATCAACTATAAATGACAAGTAAGTCCTATGTCACTCACTGTGGCCCTTTCAAACCTCTCAATAATCTAGCTGGCAGGTGGAATGTATCATAGTCAGCCAATCACACAGGCTGCATCTGCAGCACACCAGTGTAAAGTATGCAGACACCCTTCAGTATGATTTTTCCCACATACTCTGCACCATTGAGTACACACTTGGGAATTTTAAATGATAAAATGATAGGGGCTACTGCTGATTTGCTACATCTCTACATGCTACAGGCTGAGGGCAGTGATGAGGATGATGCTGACAACCAGCCCATACTGAGGAGGAGAAGACTGTTTGGGCCCAGGGTAACCTTTCAAGGGCTACATGAGCTGGAGATAGTAGAGTGCTACAAGGCGGACAAGGACATACTACAGCAACTCACTGAGCTCTGATGCCGTCACCTCAGACCCAGAACCAACAGAGGGGAACCCATCCCAGTGGAAACAAAAGTATGTGTAGCCTTAAGAATACCAACTACAGGTACTTTCCAAAGACCTACTGGGGATATCATGGGGCTGTCACAGGCATCCGCATCCAGGGTACCCCACCAGTTCCTGGATGTCATGCTAACACATGCCATTGAGCCCATTCATTTCCCCAAAACCCCTGAGGAGAAGACCACCAATATGCTTCTCTTCCACCGTGTAGCACACTACCCAGAGGTACTGGATGCCATAGAGTGCACTCGTGCACATCAAGGCACCACCCTGTGAGGAGGGTAGAGTGTACATCAACCGCGAGGGGTATCACTCTATCAACTGCCAGGTCATGTGCAATGGCCAGGGCATTATCATCAGTGTATGTGCTGGCAGCTCAGGTAGTTATCATGACTCCCACATCTGGCACGTCTCACAAGTGTACCAGTTATTTGCCAGGAGGGACATCCGGTACGGCCATCTAGTGGGGGATGCTAGTTACACACTGGATGATGGCACCCATTAGAAATGCACAGACACACCCACTGAAGAACGCCATAATGAGACACATGCATAAATTAGGAACATCGTAGAGCATATGTTTGGGCTGATCAAGTCACGGTTCCACTGCCTTGACATATCTGGTGGAGCCCTGCAGTACTCTCCAGCCACATGTGCACACATGTTCATAGTATGTGCCATGCTACACAATATGATCCTGCGGAAATTGCTGCGGCAGGAACATCACAGGGAAGGGGGGCACAACCCCCAAGATTGCCAGTGTCCCCACAGGCACAGGGGGACTCAGAGGAGGAATCCCCTCAGCCTCTCCCTGTAGGCAGACGTAGGCATGCCCAGTACTCCCTGGCCTTGGCAAAGAGGCAACACATAGCACATACATTGACACCCTAGGGGCCCAGAGACTGACACCTCACTCCGACTCACAGACACACAGTAAAATGGATGTCACCCACATCACACTACCTATGTACTGCCTGTATCCAACAGAGTCAGCTTGAAGCACTGTCCTCTCAACTACTGCTGGCACAAGGTAAGTCACTCTTATTAACAATAAACAAATGGGGTAGTAGACTGTGGTAGCATATGTATGGAATTGCTGCATGTATGCCTGGTAATGGAATGGGTTACTAGGATAGCAGCAGACAATGAACAGCTGTGTGGGACAACAGGAACTCTCTCCCAAATACTGGTTGACCCACAATATGCAGTAGGCCCTAAGCCAGCAAAATCCATTGCACTATGTGAGGGACTTAGAAACAGTGGGGTCAAAGGACAAATACATGGACGTCAATGTTGGAGTCCCATACATAGCTCTAAACCTCTTACAGCAAGAAATCTGTACAAAGCCATAAAGAAATGTGGGGCAAAGGCACCAAAACAGTGGCAACTCTTAAATATTGCTCTTACAAACATAGAAAGTTGATAGAATAACAGCTGTTGCAGTAGCATGAATTATCTGAAGGGCAAGAAGTCTGAAACTCAAAATATCTGCCATGACTTTCTAACTTCAGTTTTTAATGATTTCACTATTATTTGACACACAACCACAATTTTAGGAAAAATGGACCCCAAACATGAGCCAGTATGAGCAAAACATCTGCACAGTCTGTGAAGATGTGTACATTTGAGAGGTATGATCCCCTCCCCTCAACATACCTGTGTTCACATAGAACTTCAGTAACATTTATGTCTGTGAAGGTGATAGCAGCAGGCCACACATTCCCAGGGCTGTCACAATCAACTTGATAACTTGTTCCATTTCTGCAATATGCAGGGGTCAATGTGCTATATATGTTTGTGGTTAATAGTGTCATCAAGTAGATAGCACTTGTTATGGCTTAGTGGTCTAAGTACCGTACTATAGTTGTTAGGGTCCATGGTCCGAGGCTGGTTGTGGCAACTATTTTGCATGTCAGCTACACCAACGGTAGGAGTTGTACACACAAGCCAGAACTCAATATTTGTTACTGCAGGAAAGCTGGGCAATGGAGGGACAGGGGGCCACACATATGGACAGTACACAGCTCTGAGTAACCTACACAGCACCCAGTAGAAAAGCAGGTTGTGACAAGTTAGTCGATTGCCAGGATATAAAGGCTGCCACGTCACTGTGTCAGTACTGACAACAAATCATTGGGCACCATCCATACCCCTGCAATGACTTGGTGTCACAGAATGTCCACACACATATTTATTTATTTATTTTTATTTGTTTTATTTTACATTTGTTGACCAGACGTGTCCAACTGAGCTAAACCCCTTTTTCAGCAGAGGCCCGGGGAGAAAAGTTCCAGAACATTTAAAAATTACTAGAGTGATATTCAGTAAGTTACAAATCACATACAGTGGTTGCCAGAATTATGCAATATTATAAACAACAGCATAGTAACAATTAAAGCATAAGAAACAAAATGTCAAAATTTAAAAAAGTTAGCCTCATATATCTGTTCTGCTTGTCATAACATTGCATTTGTCTGCCAAACTATTGGCAAACCAATAAAGGTTGATGTGAAAACATCAAGGACAGACAGTTGAGATGCAGCTGTCATACCCATAAGTAAATGTAAGCTAATACAAAATCGTTCTAACAACTGTCTACTTTTGGAAGAGCAATATTAAGAGCCTTCCCCCATGTCTGGGCCTGTGTCAGACTGTTATATATGGGCCTGTCTAGATGTCCGTCTGTAAGAGTTTGAGAGCTATGGCCAACCTGTAACCTTATAATAACAGTGCAACACAAACCGTCTGAGGACCACAGCAGATGTATCGGGCACAGTGATGGACAACCTGCTAAATAGGTAGAGTCAGAGATGTGAAGTCTGTAACTCTGTGTGTGATGTTACGACTTCTACCCCACTCACACCATAACTACAAATACGTAACAGCAGCAACTGTGAACAAAGGCTGTGACTGGACTACAGAAGGACAAAGAGACACATATAAGGGGTAGGGAAACCACTGGCCAGACAAACATAGAATGTGCACACTAGAACAATTTCTGCTGTAACATAGTTCCCTGCAGTGTATGGGGTCAGTAAACAAATATCTGTCAGTGCTGCCTCACATTACTCTATACTGATCTGCCACTCACATACCAGGAAATCACAGTGCTAAATAGAATATACCACACATGTTATGGAAAGCTCAGCTCAGTCCAATGCACTCTGTACCCACACCAGGATATGGCTCATTTCATAGGTGTGTACTAGGCTAATGGCCCTGGAGCCTTTACAAGCCTAGCCCATAGGATTACCCTGGCATTGTGCCACCTGACCTTAGTTCCCAGTGCCTCTGTCGAGTAAAGCCAGTGGGGTGATCCCTGGAGTAAATTTTCTATTTCCCATCCATTTATCAAGATTTCTCTTGAAGAGGGCCAGTGAGGTGCTCTGCTTGACTTGTATGGGCAGTCTGCTCTATAGCATGGGCAGTCTCTGGGTTATGAACCTGTCCCTCCAGCATGTTTTGTTGATTGTGGTAAAGAGGTTGACGTCTCTGGAGCATGTGGTGCGGAGGGATTGAGATTTCTTTAGATGTAGCATTTCTAACAGAGCTGGGTCAGACATGGCTTTGTAAGTCAAAGTCTGGAGTAAATTTTCTATTTTCCATCCATTTATCAAGATTTCTCTTGAAGAGGGCCAGTAAGGTGCTCTGCTTGACATGTATGGACAGTCTGTTCTATAGCATGGGCAGTCTCTGGGTTAATCCCTCCAGCGTGTTTTGTTGATTGTGGTAAAGAGGTTGAGGTCTCTGGAGCATGTGGTGTGGAGGGATTGGGATTTCTTTAGATGTAGCATTTCTAACAGAGCTGGGTCAGACATGGCTTTGTAAGTCAAGCAGAGATCGCCTCTAAGTAAGTGATATGAGGCAGAGAATAGTTGGAGTTTTTTTAGTCTGCCCATATAGGACAAATGTTTAAGGCCTAGGATCCTCTTTGTGAGGTACTTTTGCAGCCTCTCCAGTTGTTGCAGGTGTTTAGCGAGGTACATGCCAAATGGAGCATTGTACTCAGTGATTGGCCTAATGAGGGAAGAGTAGAGGGAGACAATGACCTGTTTCTTTCTGAATGCAAAACCCTTAGTAATAAGATATGCCACATAGAAGGACTTTCTGACCACAGTGGCAATGTGGTGGTCAAAAGAGAGGTTGCTATCAACCTGTGTTCCCAGATCTCTTATTATGCCTTCTGTGTTCAGTGGACTACCAGTGGTGTGATAAGTCATGGGAAGCGGGTTATGCCCAGAGGGGATGATGACACATTTTTTGGCATTGAGCTTAAGGCCATGGTTCTGACACTAGTCGTTGATCTCAGTGAGGCCTTTCTGTAGGATTTCAACATCACTTTGTGAGTTAATAGTAGCTTGAAACTCTAAACAGTGGTGTATATGCCCAAAAACAAGACCAGTAATCCAAATATAGGCACAGAGTGTTTTTTTTCGTGTTTGTGTGGTTTTCGCTAATAAACATTTGTGTGTTGGATCCGCCTGGTCTCCAGTGCCTATATTAGAGTTAGTAGCTCTCAACTTGCAATCGTCTGCGAACTTTGTTAGCCAGAGTCCCTTCGTGTTGGTCTGGACTTAGACAAGTAGGTACCAAACAGGAGAGGGCCCAGGACCGAACCCTGTGGGACTCCACTCGTGACTGGTTGGCAGTCTGACTTGGAATCAGCTACTTTCACACTGTGGGTTCTACCTGTGAGCCAGTTTGCAACCCACCTAGTGATGTAGGGGTTGATGCCTAGCTTAGTGAGTTTTTCTATGATTCCTGAGTGAGGAATGGTATCAAAGGCCTTGCCCAGATCAAGGTAGGCTGTATGAACCACCTTGTCTTCATCCACAGCTCTGGTGTCTGACTCAAAGAAGTTGACCAAGTTGAGCAGGCATGATTTACCCTTCACAAAACCAAACTGCGCGGAATGCAGAGTTTGGAGATTCCCTATATCCTTGTTTATTAGGTCCTTGATGATGTGTTCCATAGCTTTGCATATCAGACTTGTCTATGATTCCTGAGTGGGGAATGGTATCAAAGGCCTTAGCCAGATCAGAGCGCTGTACTCTTTCACCTAATTTCAACTTTGGATATTTTTTTAGACACATACATGAGGCTTTGTCTTTCCCAATCTGGCTAGTATTATTTGACCTGCTTGCTGCAATTGGTCATGCATTTTAAACTGGTAGCTGTGTTCTAAATAGCGCTTCATGGTCTATGTTATGTGAAATGCATTTGGGAAAATACTGCTGTTTTAGCACATGTATCATCTAATTTTCTTTCACCTAATTTCAACTTTGGATATTTTTTAGACACAAACATGAGGCTGTGTCTTTCCCAATCTGGCTAGTATTATTTGACCTGCCTGCTGCAATTGGTCATGCATTTTAAACTGGTAGCTGTGTTCTAAATAGCGCTTCATGGTCTATATTATGTGAAATGCATTTGGGAAAATACTGCTGTTTAAGCACATGTATCATCTGATTTTATTGTCTGTTGTTAAATGTACTTGATTACATTTTTGCTGTGCTACCTTATACAAATTACCTAGCTATAAACCCTCATATGCTTTCCCTGTAGTGATGGCTAACCACTCTATTTAACTGTTTGTGAAAAGATTTTACATTAATGTCTGGGCTGAATAGGCAGTAGTCCAAAGAAAATGTACTACTGAATTTAACATTTATTTCATGCATATGAAGGTTGTACAAACTGTAAACCTGTTGGCTTCATTTTTTTACCTTTAACTAATCCTTTCATAGGAATTAGGATTGACTTGAATGTGACCATAATTATTTCTTCTTTTTCCCTATGTGCCACACAATCAGATGTTTAGGTATCTATTGCTGCCTATCTGCATTTTCACTGTACTGTGTCTTACCCTCCACTCATTACTGACCTGCACTCCTTCCTAACCATTTCACCTCCCACCTCTGCTTGGACTTTAACCTAATTACCTTCTTATAATCTTACTTTTTCTGTCTCTTTTTCAGCTTTTTAGCCTTGTGCTTGAGTTACAGGCTGCCCCTTTTCAGCAACCTAGCAAGGTTAAGAAATCCTGTCTGAACACGAGGGAATACCCAACCTGCAAATCCTATGTGAACTACCTAGTCTCTCCTTGCTCAACAACCTACTAATTTGTGAGTGCTTTAAAGTTGTACTAATTGTAAGGACCAGCACACCTGTGGACCTACCCCATAGGCCATATATTAAGCTATTAATATACTACTTTTTTTTCCCTCCCTTTAGCTCCTTTACTAGTGAATCTTATGTAATTTCCTATATATACCACTAGAGGGCAGCAGAACTCAAGGCATGTAAAGCTGTTTCTTACTGCCAGCCAAACTCCTCTAGCCCTGCATACTAGTTTCTCTTAGTTACCCTGTTAGTACACTTACTACAGGTAACTACCCCCACCCCTTGAAGGATTGTAGAAAGGAATTTAACCTTGTTAGCCTTAAATTTAAATAAACCAGACAACTTATCCTATTTTCACTTACTACCCCAATTATAGAACTACTTAATTGACTCTCTAAATAACCTTACTTTCCTGCTATAGAACTCTCTAATTTTACATCTTCCCCTTCACATCTATACTGAAAGCTCACCCCCTTATGTCTTATGTTAAATAAATAAAGAAAGTGCCTCTTACCTACTCAAAGCTTGTAGAACACAGTCTCACTGTATAACTGATTGCCCCCCAGCCTCTCTCATCTGTGACCCGCTCCGTTCGCCCTACAATAAACTTACTGTAAAGAAAGTAAAATATCTAACCAACTTTATAAATAATTCCACAATTAAACTAAGTAATCCTTCCTTAAAAGACGGTGACATCCACCCTAACCCTGGCCCTACAAATCCTGCTACCCTAATAAGTCTCTCTGTTGATCAGTGGCAGTGAAAAACATTGAGCAGCCTGCCTGCCCCTGTGGGAGTGGTTACTGACTTGAAACTGTAGTTTTATTGGCCATTTTGGGTCAATTCCAAAACTCCTTCATCTTCCTCTCTTAAAACCTGGTTGCCTCGTGGTTTTGGCGTCTTTTCAGGCTTGTTGGCTGTTGGTGAAGCACCCACCAAGAGGAGAACACGCTGAGAGAAGAAAGGAGCCACTTTTGAGATTTTAAGTATTTTTCCTCTGTTTATTTGCTAAGTTTTTCTGCATAGCCGCCTATTTTGAGCATTTTCTGGCTTGTTAAACTTGATTTCTGCATTAGTAACTGTATTTAGAGCACAACCTAGAGCTGTTTACTGAATTTCCTGTTTGCACTTATTTTTAAAATCGTTTTTTTCTCAAAACTTGCATTTTATCTGTCTTTGGCCTAGCACTCTTGTGTGGGGTCATTTACTGCACTGTTATAACTTGTTGATACTTGTGAACCTCTGCTATCTCTGAAAAAAACAAAAAAACAAAAAAAAATCTTGCTTTTTTCCCCACTTTTCTGAGATTTAAAAAAGTTCAGTTACAGGCTTGCTGTTCTTGAACTGTTTGTAAGTTTCTGTGAGGCCATTTTTTGCTTGGGCTGAAGGGAAGTCTCTCTGTTGATCAGTGGCAGTGAAAAACATTCAGCAGCCTGCCTGCCCCTGTGGGAGTGGTTACTGATTTGAAACTGTAGTTTTATTGCCCATTTTGGGTCAATTCCAAAACTCCTTCATCTTCCTCTCTTAAAACCTGATTGCCTCATGGTTTTGGCGTCTTTTCAGGCTTGTTGGCTGTTGGTGAAGCACCCACCAAGAGGAGAAAACGCTGAGAGAAGAAAGGAGCCACTTTTGAGATTTTAAGTATTATTCCTCTGTTTATTTGCTAAGTTTTTCTGCATGGCCGCCTATTTTGAGCATTTTTTGGCTTGTTAAACTTGATTTCTGCATTAGTAACTGTATTTAGAGCACAACCTAGAGCTGTTTACTGAATTTCCTGTTTGCACTTATTTTTAAAATCGTTTTTTTCTCAAAACTTGCATTTTATCTGTCTTTGGCCTAGCACTCTTGTGTGGGGTCATTTACTGCACTGTTATAACTTGTTGATACTTGTGAACCTCTGCTATCTCTGAAAAAAACAAAAAAATCTTGCTTTTTTCCCACTTTTCTGAGATTTAAAAAAGTTCAGTTACATGCTTGCTGTTCTTGAACTGTTTGTAAGTTTCTGTGAGGCCATTTTTTGCTTGGGCTAAAGGGAAGTCTCTCTGTTGATCAGTGGCAGTGAAAAACATTGAGCAGCCTGCCTGCCCCTGTGGGAGTGGTTACTGACTTGAAACTGTAGTTTTATTGGCCATGTTGCGTCATTTCCAAAACTCCTTCATCTTCCTCTCTTAAAACCCTCTTTTGCGCGTTTTTGAGCATAGCGCAACAGCGGGCAGCACCGCCTAATTGGGTTTAAACTATTCCTGGCTCCACAAAGTCTGCTCTTGACTTTTTCCCTTAGAACTGCTCTATCTCTCAATTTAAACACCACATTCTCATTCTAAGGCCCTTCACTGGTCCAATTAAGTAATCCTACAAGTTAGCACTATTAAACCATAAGCACTACTTACTCTCATACTCTCTACGATTACCCTGTCCTCTATTGGTCCGTCTTAAATTCAGTTTCCCTATATTACTCTAGCATGTCCAAAGGTCAGTCAGTGGTTTCCTCTCCAGTCCAGCTGGTGAATCTGTGAATTTTGAGGCAATGTTACAACTGTCTCATGTACACGGACAACCCTCTCCTCCTCCAAACAGGTTCAAATATATGTGAGAGATGCAACTATTTAGCCAAACTGGAGGCTGCGCTCTCTCATCTCAAAACTGGTGTAACCAGTCAGGAGGAGAAGGTAACCTCACACAACACAATTCCAGTATCACATAGTCTCACCACATCAGCGAACCAAACACATAAATACACAAAAACATACTCGGAGGCTCTAAATAAAAATCTACCTAAGCAACAGAGACCTCCAAAGCAGACATCCAAGCAAACGCTACCTCAAAACAAAACACGCACAACACATAACCCACAAAGTCAGTGTGCCAAGCAGCCACAGCCTTTAAGGCTGAATAACACACCTGATACTCTTGTAATAGGTGACTCTATTGTCAGACATACTGACGCCCCGCTCACTAGGCTGAATAAAGAGAAGGTCACGGTGAGCTGCCTGTCGGGTGCTAGGATCCGCCACATAACGCAAGCACTCAGGTCACTCCAAAGCAAATGCAAATATGACTCAGTCATTGTACATGCTGGTGTGAATGACCTGAGACGTACCTCCCTGGACTACATGAAAAGAGACATAGAGGAGCTCTCTGATCATGTAGCCCATGCTGGTATGACCCTGACCTTGAGCAGCATCTTACCCTAACCTAGAATTATGCCACAGTACAAAGACAAAATGATCGATTTTAACAATTGGCTAAAATTTTGGTGTCATTCAAAGGGGATCCAGTGTCTGTCAGCCTGGGATAACATGCTCGACAAGCCACATTGCTTCGCTAGGGATGGCTTGCACCTGTCACCACTGGGCTTTCGGATATTGGCAAAGGCTCTTGCCAGCCCCATAGTGCCTTTTTTAGGCAAGGCTCAAAAGTCAAACCCACCCCCATAGACAGCACAAGGAACAAGAAACTAAGGGTAATGCTGCTAAACGCCAGAAGTCTTAACCTCAAGATGCACGCACTCGAAGCTCTCCTCTGTATGGAGAACATCGATATCTGTGCAGTGACAGAAACCTGGTTCAAGGCTCCAGAGAGCACCCCAGCACTACCAGGCTATACCTCATATCATGCTTTTCGTCCCCAAAACCCGGAACGAACCACAAAAGGAGGGGGAGTTTCCATATTTATCAAAGATATCCACACCTCCAGGTTAGTGGCATTGCACGAAGTATCGGAGACCATCCATGTGCAACTAACAGTGGGCAAGACTGCTTTTCAGTTTATAGCATCCTACAGACCACCCTCTCAAAGTCAGGAATCCCACTCGGCTTTCCTGAAAACATTGGAGAACATGAAGATCTCTCCGAACACCATTATATTGGGTGACTTCAACTACCCAAACAGTGACTGGGAGCACTACTCAAGTCCCAGCATCTTAGCCCAAAGGTTCCTGGAAATTATAAACTCAAATGCTATGGAACAACTAGTCACTTCTCCCACAAGAGGGGACAACATACTAGACCTGATCATTACCAACATGGGGACTCTATGCTCCACACCAGAAGTATATCCCTCATTGGTAAAATCAGACCATAAATTAATTTCACTGGATGTCCACATCCCGACCCCACCCCCAGCCTAGAAAACCACAGTGAAAAACTTCTCAAAAGCGAACTTCTCACTTCTCAAAACTGAAGTGGAATCCTTCAAGGCCCCAGGGCCAGTGGAAACTATGGCCCAAACTGCAGAATCCTATATAAACGCATTCTACGGACATCTCCAGGAATGCATGGATCATGCTATCCCAAACAAAACCAAGACCCAATCATCCAAAGGCAGGTGTCCAGTCTGGTGGACCCCTGCCATAAATAAACTGTACAACAGATGGAGGAAGCTACTACATGATAGAGCAAAATCCCTAATAGGGAAGGCATCTCTAATCAGTACTAGCAAAACATTACGATTCCTCATAAAATCCTCCAAGGCCAGCTTCGAGAGAAAAATTGCACAGGACACCAAAGACAATCATAAGGCTTTTTTCAGTTATGTTAGAAACCTGGGATGCAACTCCCAGACTTGTTCTGAGTTGATTCTAAATGACAAAAAATACACTGAACCCACAGACATCGCCAATATCCTGGCAGACAGGTTCATTGCAAACTTCTCCACCCCCTCCCCCCAAAAGAGCAAGTATCTATCCCGGCAGAGGGCTGCCTCCCAAACATCTCTGATGCTCAGGTGAAGGCTGCCCTCTCCAAAGCAAAAAACACTGCTTCCATGGGACCAGATGGCGTCCCAGGTTGCATCCTACATGAACTCCAAGAGGAACTAATCCCTCAAATAAAACAGCTATACAATCTCAGCCTCACTACAGGATATGTGCCCACAGAATGGCGTACAGCAACAGTGGTCCCACTCCACAAAGGTGGAGCCTCTTTGGACCCTGGAAACTATCGCCCCATAAGCCTGACTAGCTTAGTCTGCAAGGCTATGGAGAAGATCATTATGGAGCTCATAAACAAAGACATTGGGGACCTACAGACACTAGATCCTACCCAGTTCAGCTTTGTCAAGGGCAGATCCTGCCTTTTGAACCTGGTTGACTTCTTCAAAACAGTCACCAAAGCCATAGATGAAGGAAAGGTAGTCCACACAGCCTATCTGGACCTTGCAAAGGCATTTGACACAATACCCCACTCGGGCATCATAGATAAGCTATCCAGCTTAAATATAAACCCCTTTGTCACAAGATAGGTCGCAAACTGGCTCAACTACAGAACCCACAGAGTGAATGTTGCTGGAGCCATGTCAGACTCAAAACCGGTCACAAGTGGCGCCCCACAGGGCTCTGTTCTGGGACCACTCTTGTTCGGTATATACTTTTCCGAGGTACAGTCAAACGTGGGAGGACTATGGCTCACCAAGTTCGCAGACGACTGCAAACTGGGCGCCATAATCAACTCTCCAGCTGACACAAACATCCTTCAAAAAGGTCTCACAGAGACAGATAACTGGTGCCAGCGCCATGGTTTAAAGCTAAATGCCAAAAAACGTATAGTCATACCCTTTGGCAAAAACAATGTGCCCACAAATTACCACATAGGCGGAAGCCCATTAAGTACAGAGAAAGTTATTAGGGACCTGGGGACCCAAGTTGATAGCAATCTCTCCTTTGAAAACCACATTGCCAAAGTGGTTAGAAAGACCTTCTACATAGCCCACGTCATCATGAAGGGTTTCACATCTAGATCAAGAGAGGTAATCGTGTCCCTTTATTCATCCCTCATCAGGCCCATCATAGAATACAATGCCCCTTTTGGGATGTACCTTACCCGACACCTGCAGCAATTAGAAAGACCCCAAAAGTATCTCACCAAGAGGATCAAGGGTCTCAAACAGATGCCATATGCTGCTCGGTTAAAAAAACTCCAGCTCTACTCAGTTGCATACCGCCTACTTCAAGGTGATCTATGCCTGACATACAAAGCTATGTCAAATCCAGAATTAATGGACATGCTCCACCTCAGTAAATCTAAATCCCTTAGAGCCACATGCTCGAGGGACTTGAACCTCAGCACAGAAATAAATAGAACTTGCTGGAGGGACAGGTTCATAACCCAGAGGCTCCCTTCGCTCTGGAATAGAATTCCAGTTCATATGAGGCAGAGCACCTCACTGAATCTCTTCAATAAGAATCTCGATAGGTGGATGGGGGATCATAGGTTTGCCCCAGGGATTACTCCCGTGTCACTATTAGACAGAGGAACAGTAAACTAAACCTTAAAAAGGGCACAGTATACTCAAATCAAGGGGTGGCGTAAGCCATACAGAATTGGGCTAGGCTTATAATTGCCCCAGGGCAGATAGCCTAGTATGAACCTATGAACCTATAAACTTCCTAACTCTTTCCTAATAGGACACCTAAATATCCGTAGTATTAAAAACAAAGTAGCCCATCTCCATGCCCTTCTAGATATTCACTGCTTTGATATCTTCTGCCTGACAGAAACATGGTTAAAATCAGACACCAAAGAAAATGAAATCATTCCCCAAGGATATAATATATTAAGACAAGACCGAATAAAAAGCAAGGGTGGGGGAGTAGCAGTTCTATTCAAAGATGGACTTCAAATCTCCACTTTACCATACAACCCACCTTAGCATAGTAAAGCAGAAGTCCTTATCACCAAATTACAAATCAACCAAAATAAATCTTTATATATCATCTGTATCTACCTAACCCCCGGTAATAATGTCAATGCTACAGAGGATATTCTAAGCTGGGTGTCCTCAACCTACCCCCAAGAAACAATAATACTTGGTGATTTTAATACTGACTGGAAAGTTGTTAACGCTGACAATCCTACCTCCCACATCAACCTTCACGGCTTCTGTCAAACTATTACCTCCACAACTAGAATCAATAAACCAAATAAGAAAGAGAGCACCTTAGACTGGATACTTATAAATTAACAGAAACAAGCATACAAGGTAGGAACTCTGCCAGACGATGTGAGCGATCATTCTTTGACCTACATCCTAAGGCAAAAACATGATATCTCTAACCCCCCCCACATATAGGATTGCACGTACCAACAAACACTTTAACCCAGTACTTTTCCAAAATGAACTTAGAGCCTGTGACTGGAACCCTTTAAAAACCCTACCACTTGAAGAAGCTGTTAAATACCTAAACTCTAAATTCTTATCAATCCTCGATAAGCACGCACCCAAACGGTCCATTAGAATGAAGTCCAAGCCTGCCCCCTGACTTTCTAAAGAAACCAGACAAAAAATTTTACGTAGGAACAAGTCCTGGGCTAAATGGAGAGCTAACAAAAATATCTCAGATGAACAAACTTTTAAGCATTTAAGAAATATTACAAAAGAAGTAATACTTATAGACAAAAAGAACTACTACAAAATCACCAAAACAATCCCCAAAAGTTCTGGTCTAGTATAAATAATCTCCTGTACCCAGGCCACTCTCGCACACCTTCCCTATCTCAGGCCGAACAAAATACCCCCCACCAGACTGCCAATACCTTCAATACCTTCTTCACAGAGACCATACTATCACTAGCCAGTCAACTAGTTCCTGATAACTCAAGCCTCCCCACCACTATACCTGGCACTCTATCAACATTCCATCTGCAACCCATCTCCACCACTCTCATCTATAAGTTCATCCAAAAACTTAAACCTTGTACTCCTTCTGCTGACCAACTTCCATCTGAATACCTGCAAAAAGCAGCCAAAGAAATTTCTTATCCCATATCCATCCTCATCAATAGAACCATTAAAGAAGGAATTGTTCCAGACATCTGGAAAATCTCCCATATTATCCCCCTACACATAGGGGGTACCTCCACTGATTATTCCAACTACCGGCCAATAGCTCTATTATCACCCTTAGCAAAAATTATGGAAAAATGCATTCACCAACAACTATTAAACCATTTATCTCAACATAACATCATAGCAAACTGTCAGCATGGCTTTAGGCCATCCCACAGCACCACAACTGCCCTACTATCCTTTACAGAAGCCATCAATAGAAATCGTAATAAAAACAACCTCTCTTCAGCAGTCTTTATTGACCTCTCAAAAGTCTTTGACATGGTAAACCATGCCCTTCTTATCAACATTCTTGAATCCCTTTCCCTTGACTGTCTGGCAGTTAAATGGTTCAAGTCCTACCTTACCAATAGGCAACAGGCAGTTCTCTGGGAAAATAATATATCATCCATCCTGCCAGTCACACACGGAGTCCCTCAGGGCTCTATTCTAGGTCCACTTCTCTTCTCACTGTTTATCAACGACCTCCATGTAGCCATTCCACAAGCCACCTGCATTCAATATGCAGATGATTCAACACTAGTATGCTCAGCAAACTCCCCAACTGATCTACTTTCACTTACTCAGAATGTTTTCAACATAGTTGAAACATGGTTCATAAAAACGTTGCCTCCTGCTCAATGCTAAAAAACTTAACTCCTTCTCTTCACACCCACCAGTAAATCCTCCCCCATAGATTTCTCCGTCATCTCCAGTAATGGCACAATTATATTCCCTGATTCTACCACTAAATTGCTAGGAATTACTATTGACAATAACCTTACATTTGACAGCCACAAAAATAACACCATAAAAACTGTCAACAGAAAAATAGGCTGCTTATATAGAATTAAGCCTTTCCTAACACCAATAGCCAGAACTAAGATTGCACACTCCCATTTAATTTCAACTCTTCTGTATGCCTCACCAATATCCACTAATCTAAAGAAAAATAATCTCATCAAACTAGCTAATTCCTATAATAACATAGCCAGATTTGCCACCGGCAATCCTTTTAGAACTCACCACTGTCTTAATCTAATGCAGCTAGGCTGGCTTGAATTTCAAAACCAGTTAAAACTCTCTCAACTCACCATTGCCCACAAGATATTATATAAACCTAGCAGCACTCCTATACTCTCCAATCTCATAATCCCCTACAGAAATCTAAATTCTCTTCGCTCTTCCAGCAAACTTCTTGCTAGCATAAGCAAGTCTAACAACATAGCTGGAGATTCTGTTTTCCAACTCTGTGGGAAAAAACTGGAACCTACTGCCTAATGATCTAACTTTAATTTCTTCGCTGCCTCTCTTTAAACATAACCTCAAAAGACACCTCAAAACACACTGGTTATGCCCCTGCAGCAACCCTGACTAATCTTCTCCTTCACTATAGCTATTTCTCCTTTTGAACCTCTACTTATTTCACTTTCATTGAAGTAGGACTGTTACTGCTTAATAGAATTCAACATACTGGCATAATCTATCCTGCTTGATGCTCTGCAAGTCTCTATCCTGTTTGATATACTGATAGTCTACATGTATCTAACTGCATATTGAATTATCCTATACATTTTGTCACCTGACTACTGTAAATACCTACTTTACTTTATTAATACTACTGTATTTTTATAGTAATCGTATTACTTCCTGTCTTTTAATAATTTTCTATTGAAATCAGTTAATTTACTATGTATTAATATTGATTTTTAATTTGTAATTTTTAATTGTTATATTTCAATTTTTTGTTGCCAATGGAGCTTTTCTCTCTGGGCCTCTGCTGAAAATGGAAATATATCCAGTTAGACTAGCCCGGTTAACAAATGTAAAATAAAATAAAATAAATAAATAAAATAATGAGGCGATAGTTCCCAGGGTCTGTAGTTGCTCCTCCTTTGTGCAGTGCAGCATTCGGTAGGGACAAAGCCTGAGATGAGGCTGTAATTGAACAGGGAACACAGGTGAGGTGCCAGTTCACTCTGTGTTACATTTACTAGCTGTTCATAGACAACTCAGATTTTATCTGTACAGGTTGAAGCACATTAGAAAATCAGATATCTGTTGTCTTCTTCAAAGTGAAAGTTTGTCAAAGTATATCAAAAGTCACTCTATCCAGGTGGATTTCTGCTTGCATAATGTTTGCGTATGACAAGCTGGGACTTTCCTTACATAAAAAAATGAAGGCGCATTCTACAAGGGTAATTTCTACTTCTGCTGCATTTTCTGGCAGATTTCTTGTTGATGAAATTTGTGTATTTTCTGGCAGATTTCTTGTTGATGAAATTTGTGCTGCAGTTATTTGGTTTACCATTCACAGATTTGTCTCACACTACAGTCTGATTTACATTCCAGGTCTTGTATATATTTTGGTTCCACTATTCTCAGGAATATCTTTCTTTGATACCACCCAGGTGTATCAGTAGCTTGGGAGCCTGCCCCAAAGGTTGAATCGGTTGAAAACCAACAACATTGGATACGTAAGTTCAGTACTTACCATAAGACTAAATCCACGTTATCTTGTTTTCAACCGTTTCATTATCCCTCCCTCCATTACTCCTTCCAAAATTGTCACCTGGGACTCCTTTGAGTGGATGCACATTGTGATGTTATGAGGTGGTGCCATCTGTGCCAGGAAGAGTAGAGCAGTACATAGCTAACTGGAGTTTTGTAAATAATTGTATGTTATTTGACTGTCACACTGATTTGTACAGATGTTTGAGTTAAAAAAGTATTCATAAAGTTACTTGTGTTAAAAATACATCAACAGTAGGTCCTGCTGGACAGAAAGAATATATTTATGCATATTAGGCTGTACTGTTGTAACTGAGCAAATGTGTATGTTTTATCAGAGAATCCTGGAAGCGTGGAAAGTTTGAAATTGTGATGTTAAGTTGTCAATCTCGCCTTCATTCTTGCTGGATGGGTTCGGAGCTGATCCTCGGCTCCGACTCGGCCTCTTACTAAAGCTCGAGAGCTTATTTTACCGGCTCGAGGCAACCCTATATCCCATGATGCTAGGCGATAACTCCCCAGATCTCATTTGCCGCTTTCGCTTGCGAGGTGCGTATTTTTACCGGCTCCTGGTAAGTCTTTAAATATATAGTGTTCAGTCACCCTTTTTGGTTAAATTTTCACCCAGTTGTTTTTCAGTAGTTAGCGACTACCTTTAATTCTATTCCTGTTTATACCTTCCCTTTTTATCCCTTATATCCCTCCCCCTCCACTCTTAGGTTAGGCCTTAAGCCTGCCCCTTTCCTAATTTTTATTAGGGATCCTGTGGAGTGTTTGGGTGTGTCAGTATCCTAATTAATATTTTTATTGTTTTTTATTGTTTTTTGAGTGGTGTGTGTGTGTGTGTGTGTGTGTGTGTGTGTGTGTGTGTGTGTTTTCTATTCCTTTTGTGATCCCTCGACACTGTTATGTCGAAGGAACCAAAGGAAACTAAGGTCTCAGGCTTTAAGAAGTGTGACTCGTGCTGTCAGAAAATGTCTCTGACAGACGGTCACACTTCTTGTGTTTACTGCCTGGGACCCCTGCACCTGCAGGACTCTTGTTCTGTGTGTCATGCATTCAGTCCAAGAGTCCTGCAGGAGCGCAGGAACAAACTTATACTGAGGGGCTTTTTAAAGCCCGAGGGCTCCCCGACTAAGTCTGCATCGGGGAGACCTTTGAAACCAGCAAAACCGTCGGCTCCGAGTACTAAGCCTTCGGCTGCTGGCTCTTTGTCTGTGCCTAGATCGGCTCCGGCTGGAGCCGATCCCTCTGAGTAACAGGTTCTGGTCTCGGCACCACTCGGTGACGATACCTTTGAGTCCATGCATTCACTGTCCGCTCCGGCTGGAGCCGACGTGTCCTCGGCTCCTTTGGCTCCATCCATATCTAAGAAGAGGACAAGATCCCCTTCATTGGAGTCCATCCATTCGGCTCCGAGATTTCCCCTGCTCTCAGAGCGGAGCCATCGGAGCCGATCTTCTCGGTCATCCAGACTTTCAGATCACGACCTTGAGAGAGTGGTAAGTAGGCTGTTAAAGTCTCAGGCATTGGCCCAGATGATCTGTAGCCCATCTCATCAGACGGTAGCTATTACGACTCCACCTATTTTTCCTCCTTCGATTCTCCCTCAGAGTTCGGAGCCGGAGCTCCTCGGAGCCGTGACTGTTGTGGCGTCGGAGCCGATACCTCCCCCTTCGGCTCCTTCGTCTTCCGCTCCGATCTCCTCCTTGATGCCTTCATTGGACGGATCTGGGCGCCTGATCTCTCTCGTCGGCTCTGAGGGGGCGAGTGGCATCGGACCATTGTCCGACCCTGTTCTCCCTCTCGGAGCGTCGGCGCTGGTGAGCTCGGCCCCGACATCGGCCTCGGAGCCTTCCCTTTCGGTGCGGCCTGGGGTTCCTACCTCTTCGGAGCGGGGGCCCTCTGACCTTTCTGATAGGGGAGCCTTCGAGGTGATGAGGAGTGTACTAGCCCAGGGCATAGTCAATGGTCAGCTCCATCAGCTCCTCCCACTACAGTGCCTGCTGATGTCTCTTCCCACTCTCTTGCTCCCGGACCCAGAGATCCAATGCCTCAGATTTCCCCACTTGGAATTTCTTCCTCTTCCGAGGCTTCTCCTGATCTGTCAGTTGAGCCTCTGCGTAAGAGGACATGTAAGAGGAAGCATGTGGACTCCCCTGAGTCCATTACATCTGACACCGACTTGGATGAGTCGGAGGGATCCCCAAAGTCCCCCTCTGAGGATGTCTCTTTCTCAGACATCCTAGAAATCCTAAAGCAGAGGGGGAACTGGTCTTCCCTTAATCCTTCCGAGGACGAGTCGGTGTACCTGGAGGCGTTTGGTTATGGACCCTCCACCTCCTGGGTGTCTCCGCCTTTCGACCCCCTTATGGAAGTAGTGGCTCAGAAAGCGTGGTCGGCCCCAGATTCGGTGGAACCCACCCCTCGGAGGCCATCTAAATTCATCACAGCACCAGTTGACAAACAATTCCTAACAAAAGGTGTACCGGCAGATGCCATGGTCGTAGCTGCAGCCACCAAGAAGGAACTAGCTGATCCTTCAGTACCTATCCATCCTCCTAATAAGGATTCTAGGACCATGGATAGGTATGGTAAGCGGATGTTTTCTTCAGCGACCTTTGCCATGCGGTCGCTGAATTACTTGTGTCACTTCACCCGCCTTCTGAGAGATATTCTCAAAGAGTTGGGAGAAGTATTACAGGATCCATCAGCTGCTGGGTCCCAGGATAAAATAAACTCACAGCTTGGAACCCTGAACTCGATTGTTAACTCCTCCATGCGTCTAATTTCATATGGAGCCGATGGAGCGAGTAGGGCTGCGGGGACAGGAGTGGCCTTAAGGCATCAAGTATGGATGCGGCTGTGTAATTTCACGGACCCTTTCAAGGCGTCCTTCACAAATTCCCCTTTTGATGGTTCGGCTTTGTTCAGACCTCAAGTGAAAGACACCTTGACCAGATGCGAACAAGATGGCAAGACTCTTTCTGCCGTAGGAGTCCGTTTCTCCACCCCTTCAAGACCATACCCTAAGGGTCAGAAGGGTGAGAAAATGTGGTTCCGCAAATCTCAAGGAGTCACGCCTGACGCAAGAGGTCAGTTTACCCCCAGAGGCAGAGGGGGTAACAACAACAGACGCCGCCCTAGGGACAGAGGGGGTCCGCAGAACCAGGGTAGCAGGGAGCCTCTCTCTGACAAACCCTTCCAGTATCCCTGAGATGTTGCCCGATTGTCCACCTTCGGAGGCAGTCAGGGGAAGATTGTCGCTGTACCCAATAGCCTGGCTTTCCCTTACTCAAGACAAATGGGTACAGTCGATCATATCCGAGGGTTACTAAATTCCCTTTATCCAAACCCCAATTCAGCAAAAGGGAACCCTTCCAGACGTTCCACCCGGTCTAAGGGAACTAGCAGTATCAGAGATATTAAAACTGCTAGCAAAAAGAGACATCCAGCCAGTCCCAGCAGACCAACTAGGATCCGGAATCTACTCAAGGTTCTTTTTGGTACCGAAAAAGACAGGGGACTGGAGACCAATATTAGATCTCAGCAAACTAAACAAGTTTGTAAAGAGAACAAGATTCTGGATGGTCACGCTACAGTCCATTCTACCCTTTCTGGGCAAGGACAATTGGATGTGCTCCGTAGACCTTCAGGATGTGTACTATCACATCAAAATTCACAGGCGCTCCAGAAGGTTTCTCCGCTTTCGGCTGGGGGCCAGTCACTACCAGTTCAGAGCCTTGCCGTTTGGTCTCACTACAGCCCCCAGAGTGTTCACCAAATGTATGGCAGTGGTTATGGCTCACCTGAGATGGCAAGGATTTCAGGTGTTTCCATATCTAGACGACTGGCTCCTCACTGCCACCACCAGGCATCAACTTCTCCAAGCCAGAGCTTACACCATTCACATTTGCAGAGGGCTAGGAATCTCTATAAATTTCGAAAAGACTGCCTTGTCGCCTTGTCAGTCTATTACCTTTATAGGCGCCAACTTGAACACCGTACAACTTTCAGCAAAGTTAACAGATCAGAGGGTCTTAGATATTCAAAACCATGTCCATGTTCTTCTTCAGAGCGACAAAATTCAGGCCAGGTATGTCCTGAAAGTATTGGGTCTTATGGCGGCCGCCATAACACTTCTTCCCCTTGCACGTTTTTACATGCGTCTTCTACAGTGGATGCTTTTCGTCCAATGGTCTTTTCAGCAACTCCCCATGCACCACAAGATCATGATAACTCCATCTTGCAAAAGTCATCTGTCCTGGTAGATATTGTCCCCTCAAGTCCATCAAGGCAGATCCTCCTCCCCCGGTCGCCACGGTGACATCGAACGCCTCCCTGATCGGGTGGGGGGGGGAGGCATTTTCAGGGCAGGATGGTCCATTGCACTTGGAAACCTTTTGAACGCCACCTCCACATAAATGTCCTAGAGAAGAGAGCAGTGCTTTTAACGTTGCAAGCCCTCCGCGACTCTCTTCCCCTAGGAACTATTGCAATCTAAACGGACAATATGTCCGTAGTGTGGTATATCAACAAGCAAGGCGGAACCAAGTCCTATCCCCTGTGTCGAGAGGCACTCAGACTTTGGCAATGGGCAATCTCCTCTCAGCGGTTTCTGATAGCAACGCATATCCCCGGGAAATCCAACATCATAGCGGACAGGCTGAGCAGAGCTATACTCATGCCACACGAGTGGTCTCTCAAACAATCTGTGGCAGAAGAGATTTTTCAGAATTGGGGCCTTCCTTGCTGCAATCTTTTTGCTACACCCCAAAACAGCAAATGCCCCAACTTCTTCCCCCTCTTCCCCCTTCCAGGCCATCCCCTCAGAGAGGCTCTAGTCCAAGATTGGCCTCAGGGACTTCTCTATGCCTTTCCACCCTTTCCTCTAATCCCACAAGTAATTCAGAAAGCAATAGCCTTGAGAGCCAAGTTGATTCTCATTGCCCCTTATTGGCCTCGACAGATATGGTTTCCGTTCCTACATCGTTATCTTTTGGTACAGCCTTGGCATCTGGACCCAGCTCCAAATCTGTTGACCCATCAGTTGGGGCAGCTGCACCAGTCCCTACATTCTCTCAACCTCACTGCTTGGTTGCTCCACTTCCGTCCTTAGCCAGGTTTCCTATGATTTCTAATCCCGTCCGGGATATCATAGTAGCTTCCTTTAAATCTTCCACCAGAAGGATTTACACTAGTAAATGGAAACGTTTCTCCTTCTGGGCAAAGGCAAGGAATATAGATCCCTTTACTGCCCCAATTCATTCGGTCTTAGACTTCCTAGCCGAAATCTTTCATTCAGGGTCTTCTGCCTCTACAGTAAAGGTTCAGTTGGCAGCCATATCGAATTTATTTTCATACAGGCTTATCGGACCACAACATCATGTCCAATAAGCTTTGCAAAGCTTTCCTTAAAGGTGTATATTTATTTAAGCCTCCGATCAAAGACCCTCCACCTCTGTGCGATCTTAATTTAGTCTTAACATCCTTGATTCTTCCCCCCTTTGAACCTGCGGTCTCCTGTTCATTGAAATTTCTTTCCTGGAAGACACTCTTCCTAGTCGTCATTACTTCTGCTAGGAGAGTATCTGAGCTTCACGCCCTCTGCATTCGTCCTCCCTACTTAATCTTCCATAAAGACAGAGTTTCTCTAAGGACTAATCCATCCTTCTTACCCAAGGTGGCTTCGCAGACAAATTTAAATCAATCAATTGATCTCCCAGTTTTTTTCCCAAACTATACTAATAGAGCGGAGCAAAAGCTACATTATCTAGATGTTCACCGCCAGCTCCGATACTATTTGGATTGAACCAAACAAATAAGGAAGTCTGATCAACTGTTTTTATTGTACGCAGAAAATAAGAAAGGCCTTCCTGTTTCTAAGGTAACCCTATCTAGGTGGCTGTCTTCTGTGATTACATCTATTTATCAACTCAGAGGCAGGGAATTAACTTCTAAGCCAAAAGCCCATTCAACTAGAGCACTTGCTACATCTACAGCTTTTCAAGCTAGACTACCAATAGACACTATCTGTGCGGCAGCCACATGGGCCTCTCCTTATACCTTTGTTTCGCATTACAAATTGGACATGGCCGCCATGGACAGAGCAACATTTGGTTCCACCATTCTTAAGAGTCTGTTCCAATGAGCCACCCAGGATGAAGGTGCTAGGGACGCGGTCCCATCCAGCAAGAATGAAGGCGAGATTGACAACTTAACATTGAGAAGTTATGTACCTACCATAACGTTCCATGTTAGTTGTCTTCTCTCGCCTTCTTTCTTGCGTCCCACCCACCATTCCCCTAGCCTGGACAGACCGAGAAGATCTTCCCTTCCTTGAAGGGTTCTTATATTCCCTTGTTCACCATCTAGGTGTCCTAGGATATATATAGTGTAGATAACGATCCTTGGGGGTTTTTATCCCCCTTCCTCCTCCTTCCATTTGGAGGATTTTGTTTTATTGGCCTATGCTAGGTTTTTCAGCTTCCAAACACGATCTGGGGAGTTATCGCCTAGCATCATGGGATATAGGGTTGCCTCGAGCCGGTAAAATAAGCTCTTGAGCTTTAGTAAGTGGCCGAGTTGGAGCCGAGGATTGGCTCCGAACCCATCCAGCAAGAAAGAAGGTGAGAGAAGACAACTAACATGGAACGTTATGGTAGGTACATAACTTCTCATTATAGCTTTCAGATGCTGCCACAGATCTTAGCTAAGCTCTGTGTATGTATTGTACCAGAGTCAAGTGACCAGGGGTGATGCAATCCTTTAACCAGCATCTGGTTTCTTTGGGGCCCTCGCAGCACAGAATCTGAAAGGATATATATCTCACACATTCACATAGACAGCGAGAGACATCATCTGTCTTTTGCTGTGGTAAGACACTTAGCACGCATGGAACAGTAATTCCTTAGTTAGTCAGGGAGATTTAGTGAGAATAGTTTAGTATTGTTTTCTGCATCTGTGAGAAACTATCCAACTGTATTATTTTTGTATCTCTGTGGCTGAAACTCTGTTGGTTATTGTATTCAGTATTCTCCTGTATTCTGTTTTATTGTTTATCATTAAATTTTTTAATACCTTTCACTGTGGCTGGTCCTTTAGAGAATAGTTTTAACATCCTCAGAATACTTATGCTTGTTTTAGTGACACTGTGGCTGCTCCTGAAAGTCATGCAGCTGTGGCCATATTCTACCAATTATATTAGTATTGATTTTACACAGTATAGTTGGGTACCCATTGTAAGAGCCTTAGGGTAGCTGACTGGTGGCAGTGTGATTACCTCAGAGTCTGGGCAGAAAGGGGCACAGCTAGTAAATCTGTGCCAGCTTTTCCCAGTTGTGTGTGTGTGTGTGTGTGTGTGTGTGTGTGTGTGTGTGTGTGTGTGTGTGTGTGTGTGTATATGAAACTCAGATATCCAAGTGTGTGTGTGTCAGTTACTGGGAACTGGGACACAGAGCTGCTCCAAAGTGGTCAGTGTGGAGCTTTGTGTGGGCCTGGAGAGAGAGAGTCCAGCCCCAGGTCTGGAGTGTGCTCTTAAGGGAAATTGTGCTTGGTACAGGGTGCTGCATCTGAAAATACTGTGTGAATCCATTTTTGCTGTTAGTGACCATCCCTCACTGGAGTCAGTGGTGAGGATTGAGTCTCCTTGATTGCTGGCCCGGAGTAGGTACTCATCGTAGACATCAACAGGGATCTTGTCTGTGGACAGCCTTTTATCTCTCTTTCCCCTATGATGGTCTCTTTTTTGTTCATCCTTAAGCTAGCTTGTTTTATGCTGATTATGGAATCGGGTCTATCTATGAGCAGGTAAACTCGATCTGTGGTAGTTGTGGGGACAGAGGGAATTATGGGTAGGGGAAGAGTCAGAGCCCTGGAAGCACAACTTCTAAGAAATGCCGAGGTCGGATCCATTCGGATCCAGTAACCCAAAGGTTGCACCAGACGAAAATGAGACAACACTGTTGTTGCATTTTGATAAGTACATAATTTTCATTTGAAAAAAAAAATGGCAAGGGGGTTCCAAAAATAATTCAGGATCTTTCCAAAACCAAGGACAGTTCAACAAGTTAGTATGAGTATTTAAGGGACCTTGCCCCCTCCCACTTAACTCTGGCAATCCTTTTTCCTGCCCGTATAGTCTGAATTTGCATTTTCTCTTTGGCAGCAGATGTTTTCACACAAATGGGTTCTAAAGAGTATTTGTCAAAGTTACAAATGGTAGTGGGAGGAAATTCCTCCTTTCCAGGGGGTGATTCCTCATCCACCAGACCCGACTCTTCTGTTTCCCCTTGTCCTTCAACATATGTTGTTTCAGGGAGTGATAGAGCAGTTCTTCCTTCCCAGGTTGGGAATTTTTTTATTCAAGAATGTTTTAGTGCTAAAGAAAGAAAATGCTAAGAGACCAGTTATGGATCTTTCTTTCTTTCCTAAATCTGTTTCTGACAGTGCCCAAGTTCAAAATGAGGTCACTTCAAAACCTGTTACCTCTTTTTCTTCATTTAAGTTTTCTGATAACACTAGATTTAAAAGATGCTTATCAGATTCTTCTCATCCAGACTTCAGGCATTTCTTAAGGTTTGTGTGTCTGGATTACACACCCAGAGTGCTCACAATGTGCAAAACTCCAATTATAGCTCATTGCATGCTACAGTGTGTCCACATTTTTCCATATTTAAATGACATGCTTATCTTTACAGTCTTTTTCAAAGTGTCAGGAGTCTCTCACTTGAGTGAGAAGTCTCTTACACAAGCTGGGATTCCAGGAGAACATTGAAAAATCATTTTTTACTCCTTCACCTGGATTGTGTTTCTGGGGTGTCAGCTAGACATCTCAGTTCAAAGAGCGTTTCTTTCACAAGAAAAAAATAAGATCTATATATCTTTTTTAAGTTGTTCCTCTCAGACTTTAGTCACTGCAAGTGAATAACTTAGGATATGGGGTCTCATGTCATGTATGATTCTCACAATACCTCTGTCAAGACTCCACATGAGAAAGATACAATGGTATCTGAAGTCTGTTTGGTCCCAGCACCAACATCCTTTGTCTTTTCAAATCCCAGTGCTGGGGTTTGTTAGAAGAGAATTCACTTGGTGGAAACATCAAATATCCCTAAATCCAGTCTCCCCTTTTCCAGTCTTTAAACATTACCAACTGGATGTTCACATATGGATACCCTTATTCAAAACATTTTAAAATCCTTATTTTTTTTCCAGTTTTTATAATAAAAACTGTTCAGTCTGCCACTTGCCTTAAGTGTTTCAAGCATGACTGCTCATAGCTGTATCCCTCCACAGTATTTGAATACATACAAATTCACGCGAAACCTACACTTTTCTCACATTGTACTTTGTATGTACTTAAGATTTTGCTTTAGATATTTTATGCTTTTGTTGTAAGTGAGCATGTTTTTTAAAACACCTTCGCATTTTCTTATCCAGTGAGAATACCTGCACTTAGCTTGTTTGCATATGTGTGTTGCTACGGAATTCTTGACTTGACCTATTTATAAGGATTGAGACAGAAAAGACAATGCTATTGGCTGCTAATTTAAGGTACTTGTTATTGAATTGCTCATTTATTGCTAATTTATTTAACAGGGGGATTGCCATATTGGTTGATTTCTTTTACATTTTTTCTACATACTTGTACTTAGGGCACAGAATATATTTATTTAACATGTAGCTGCCCTGTATTATTGCTTTTGACTATATGGTGGCAACAAGGTAATGAATGTACTGTTTACTTTTGTTGGGCTTGCAGAGAGACAAAAGTTTGTACTTTTGTTTTGCAAAAAACACAGTTTCTTCAGTTAAGTTCTCCTGTGGAAAGTACAGTTATGTAAGTAAACTTACGATAACATTAGATGTTTGAATGATCACTGCTGCAGTACCCTTAGCTACATGGATTATAGCCTTCAAAGGATGTAACAGTCAGACAGCTTCCAAAGCTGCAGGGCAACTTCCAGGCACCCAAACTGTCAGTCAGCTTGAGCTTAACTGACTAAAAAGGCATGTTTGGGTGCCAAGCCCTTTAGAGCTTTCATGACAACAGAGAGTGGTAGGCTGAGCTCTGAAAGGACAATCCGAGGAACAACAAAAGATAAATGTCCACCCAAGCACAAACACATAAAAAAAGAAGGGCGACGGAGGGAGTGGCTACTTCTATAGTAAGCTTACTTACATACTGTACTATGTCCGTCATATTGATCACTGCTGCTATAACCTTTGGTATATCCGTAGATTGCCTTAACTTACTATATTTGGGAGGCGGAAGGAGAAGGGTCTAGGATTTCTTGGAAAATAGTGCTAGCAAAGTCTGATCTAGACCTAGAGAAGGAATCAAGCTTGTAATGCCTTGTAAATGTATGTATAGAGGACCAAGTTGCTGTTCCTAGAATATTTCTGGAATCCAACCCAGAAGGATGGATTGGGGTGAAGTGTGCAGATCCAATTGGCTTTGGAGCTGATGGAGTCACAGTGCTCCCATCTCTATTTGGGTTTTGAGAAACTTCTGCAGCAGATGATCCAGATCAACGTCAGATGCACTCTTAAATGATTTAAAGGATTTTGTAGGTATTGCAGATGAAAGTCTCAAGACAGGTCTTGCCATTCCTGGGTTAGAGTCCTGGATAGTGAGGGTGCCAAAGGTGTTAAGTCTGGCAGTGTGGTATATGTCAGAGTGCAGGCCCTTTGTTGTTCCATTCTTGGTGTCTTTGGCATCAAGGCCCGACCTGATGGTTCTGCCAGATGTTTTCTCAGCTCCAGTTCCGCGGAATGAGAAGACATTTCAGATGATTTTTTTTTTTTTGTTCTTAGTGGAATTCGGATCTGGAGGAAGGCGGTCCTTGAGGATTTACTTTTTCTTCCTAGATGAAAGGGCTCTAGTTCAAAAGGCAGCACAAATAGAGTAGGAGGCATCCAGCTGTGCCACTCCCAAACAGACCACACACAAGACATTGCAGTCTTGGGGGAGGGTGCTAAGCTTACATTTTGATTAATTTTTGAAACTTGTACTCTTTGGGTTCATCTATCTATAAATAAATGAAGACATCTTTAACTCTCTCACTCACACACACACACACACACACACACACACACACACACACACACACACACACACACACACACAAAAGCATACTCAGAGAACAAAGACTTTAATCATGCTAAGAAAAACAGCACACCATTAGAAATGCCAACAATTAAGTAATAAAGTCCAGTAATCCAAAGTTAAATAAGTTAACTGCGTTGTAGGAGAATAACAGCAGCAGCGACAACAACAAAATGGTGTGATGGAGGTGAAGATTTAACTGTACCAATTGACTTGACAAATAGACTGTTTATTACAAAATATCTAATTCTAGAAAAGAATGTAACTAACAATACAATAAGAAAAGACCAAAAGGTCAAAAAGACAAGCAAGGACTGATGAGGACTGCTGTAGACGCCACAGTTTTCTCCAACGAGTTCATGTGAATCCTAGGCCAAATTCATGAGTAGCCGAGACCTAGTTATGTGGACTAAATGGCCTTACACATTTGCATATTACTGCCATACATACAGTTAAGTGCAAAAGGGCCTAATTTGCATACAAAATGTGTAAATGGACCAGAATTTACTAGAAGTAATTTAACACTGTGGACTTTATAAAGTAAGAAAAAACTACTAGAAATATTGCAAATTGATATGAAATACTTCAAACTGATGTAGAATTAGTGAGTTCACTTCAAAAAGTGTTTTGTTTTAATCAAATGATGGGCATAGTACAGTAACTTTAGTAAATAATGGAAAACAGTGTTTTGTAAATGGAAAGTCATGACAGCAGCAGTGGAAATTATTAGATGTAATGTGATCCTGTCTCGCCTACATTCTCTACAGATGGGTTCGGAGCCGATCCTCGGCTCCGACTCGGCCGCTATACAATAGAACCTAGTCTCTTATTGGCTGAGTTACCTCGTATCCCAGGATGCACCACTACTGCTTCCCCAGATCTCGTTTGCCGCTTCTGAAGCATAGACGTGGTCTCGGACTTGGCTGAACTTGGCTGAGCTAAGTGCCTCTTAGTGAATTATTTTCTGTCTAGTTTTCTGCTAAAACTTATCCAAAAGCTGTTTTAACAGCTACTTGTTGTTGTGTGACTGTGTATTTAAAGTTTTTTGTGGTAAAATTGTATTTTTTGTGGTAAGTGATCCCGTTTAAGTTAGAGGGGCCTTGCCCTATCCTAGGAGTTTTAGTTAGAGTCTAGGCTGTCGTTTGTGTAGTTTTTTTGAAGTTTTTGAAGTTTAGTGTGTTAGATAGCCATGTCGAAGGAACATAGACCATCAGGGTTTAAAAAATGTTCAAAATGCAATTATAAAATGTCCATTACGGACGACCATTCTTTGTGTGTCTACTGTTTGGGTGCGAAGCACTTCCAGGAATCCTGTAGCGTTTGCCACGCTTTTTCCTCTCGCGTCCTCCAAGAGAGGAAAAATAGATTAATTTTGAAAGGGCTTATTACCCCTTCCTTTGAGGAAGCCCTATCTTCTTCTTCTTCCCCTTCGAGGAAGAAAAAATCTTCGGCTCCAACCAGCCCGTCGGATCCGGTAGCTAAAAAGTCACGGCAGGCTTCTCCGTTGGCTCCACGGACTTCGGAGCCGAGGGAGGAACGGTCTGCCTCGATGTCTCCAGCCTCGACTCCTCTGGCTTCGGAGTCGAGAGCTCGGGCGTCGAGAGGCGAGTCATCTCCATCGGCTCCACTGCCTTCGGAGCCAATGAGGGTTGCCCGCTCAGACTCTTCCCCTTCGGTGCCGAAGTCCCCTTCGGCTCCGAGGGAAATTGCAGTGGTAGTGGAATCTCCCTCGGCGCCGATACTTCTCGAACCCATACAGAGCTGGTCCCCCAGTCTTTCGGAGCCGGCGGAGAAGTCGACTCGGACCCGGTCGGTCTCTTCTCGGTCGTTGAGGATGTCTGATTCGGATTTAGACAGGGTGCTTCAAAGGCTTTTTCAGTCTCCGGTCTTTGAAAAATTGATCTCGGCTCCAGCCCGGTCGGCTCCGGAGCCGGTTTCCCATCCTGCTATGTCGGTTCCTCCTCCAACAGCTTCGGCGCCGTTGGAGTCAGTGTTGGTGGAGCCGGTGGAGGTTGTCTGGTCGGATCCGACCCTAACTCCAACCCCGCCCTTTGGGTCGGAGTTTGGTACGCGGACCTCCTCTGTCGGCCCGGGGGGGAACGCTTCGGGACCGATCCTTTTGGTTCCGAGCCTCCCTTTCGGTGCGTCGGCTGCGGGAGTTCCGACTGCTGTTGTGGCCTTGGGGGTTGAACCATCCCAGGACTCTGGGGGTCCCGCCTTCAAGGCCATGAGGAGTGCCTTGGCCAAGTCCTCTCTGGCCACTTCTTCCATCTCACCACCACCTTCCCTTGGCACGGAGACTGGCTCCTTTGCAATCCCCCTGTCTCACGACAGCGGAGCCCTTGGGCCTGAGGTTACCCCCATTGGGGGTTCCCTTCTTCCTGGAGGTCCCTCCGAAACGCTTTCGGAGGAACCTCTGAGGAAGAAACAGTGCAAGAGGAAGCACGTCGACTCCCCTGATGAGTCTCTCACCTCGGATACCGACCTCGATGATGCGGAAGGGTCCCCCAAGTCGTCCTCAGATGATGTATCCTTTGCGGACATCTTGGAGATCCTTAAGCAACGAGGCGACTGGCAGTCCAAACCCCCTTCTGCTGAGGAGTCAGTTTTCCTCAAGGCCTTCGGGGCACAGCCCTCCACCTCCTGGGTGTCTCCGCCTTTCGATGAGCTTCTGGATTTGATCTCTCGAAGGGCGTGGGAACACCCGGACTCTGTTGAACCGGTGCCAGCTCGCCCCAATAAATTCCTTTCGGCTCCCCCTGATAAGGACTTTCTTTCGAAAGGTGTGGCTGTAGATGCTTTGGTGGTGGCATCTGCCACCCAGCAAGATGTGGCAGAGGCTTCAACATCCGTCCATCCTCCTAATAAGGAGTCTAGGAGCATGGATCGGTACAGGAAGCGTACCCTTACTTCAGCGACCTTTACATTAAGGTCTCTGAATTATTTGACGCATTTCACGAGACTGCAGAGGGATCTGGTCAAGGAGCTTTCGGATACCCTCTCCGGTAACTTACCTGAGCAGTTGGCCCAGACGGTTAACTCCCAGTTGGCTACCCTGTCCTCGTTATCCAACTCGTCCATGAGGCTCATTTCTTATGCAGCCGAAGGAGCGAGCAGAGCGGCGGGAACAGGTGTTGCTCTACGGAGACAAGCCTGGCTACGCCTGTGTCACTTTGCGGAGGCCTTTAAGTCTTCCTTTGCCGACGCCCCCTTTGATGGGTCCTCCCTGTTTGGACCCAAGGTAAAGGACACTTTGACTCGCTGCGAACAGGAGGGTAAGACTTTAACTGCCGTAGGGGCCCGGTTATCCACTCCCTTCAGACCTTATCCCAAGGCTTGAAGAGGAGGGAAAATGTGGTTCTGTAAGTCTCAAAAGCCTTACTCGTCGCAGCAGAGCGATTCCCCTTCTAGAGGCAGAGGAGGGGGAAAGTTTTCAGGGAGACGCCGTCCCAGAGGCGGCGGAGGCCTCCGCAACACTGGAGACCGCGAGTCCTTTCGTGGCTTTTCCTCCTTCCAGCATCCCTGAAGGAGTACCCAACTGTGCAGCTCCGGAGCCAGTCGGGGGTCGTTTTTTCGAGGCAACTAAAGGCCTGGGAAAATATCACTCAGGACCAATGGGTGCTCCGAATCATCGCCGGAGGTTACACCATTCCTTTCTCTCAACCCCCCCCCCCACAATCCCAAAGAATCCCGGACCCGCCACCCAGTCAATGGGATCTTGCAGCCAGCGAAATATCGAAGCTGCTTCAAAAAGGAGTCATCCAACCTGTCCCCGCAGATCAGGCCGGATCAGGGACTTACTCAAGATTCTTTTTGGTACCAAAAAAGACCGGGGACTTGAGGCCCATTTTGGATCTCAGCAAGTTAAACCGATTTGTGAAAAAGTCCAAATTCTGGATGGTCACCTTGCATTCCATTCTCCCGCTGTTGGAGAAAGGTGTGTGGATGTGCTCCATAGATCTCAAAGACGCCTATTATCACATTCTGATAGAGCAGGTGTCGAGGAGACACTTGCGCTTCAGCCTGGGAGACAGTCATTTCCAGTTCCGTGCACTGCCCTTTGGTCTCACCACAGCCCCCAGGGCGTTCACCAAATGTTTGGCGGTGGTGACTGCTCACCTGAAGTCTAGGATTCCAGGTGTTTCCATACCTAGACGACTGGCTCCTAACTGCCACCTCCAGGCATCTACTCTTGAAAACTCTAGCAGCCACTATCTCTCTAGGCAACTCCTTAGGAATCACCTTCAATTGGACAAAGTCCGTATTGCTGCCATCTCAGCGTATTCTGTTTATTGGTGCAGAAATAGACTCAAGGCAGATGCGAGTCTATCTTCCTGCAGAAAGGATAGCAACGCTGCAGTCTCAGGTTCGGGCATTACTCCTCAGACGTCGCGCTCCAGCGAGACTGGTCCTGCAGCTGTTGAGTTCCATGTCAGCCACCATTCTTCTGGTCCCCTTGGCAAGGTTGCATATGAGGATACTCCAGTGGCTCCTATCAGTCCAGTGGTCTTATCAAGACCTTCCCCTCAGTCACCACATATTGATCACAGAGACGTGCAAACAGGATCTTCGTTGGTGGCTTCTTTCCTCCAACCTGAATCTAGGGCGACCCTTTGTTCCCCCACTCCCCTCGGCCACGCTGACTACGGACGCCTCCCAGACAGGGTGGGGGGGACATTATCTGGACAGGTTGGTCCAAGGCACGTGGCACACCGACGAGAGTCTTCTCCACATCAATATCCTGGAAATGAGGACGGTGCTTTTAACGTTGCAAGCACTGCACGATCACCTCCCCCAGGGCACGATTGCCATTCAGTCCGACAACATGTCGGTAGTCTGGTACTTAAACAAGTAAGGAGGGACCAGGTCTTACCCCCTTGGCAGAGAGGCCATGAAGGTATGGGATTGGGCGATTGCTACCAAACGTTTCCTAGTGGCAACACACATCCCGGGGAGATCCAGCGTGATAGCCGACAGACTGAGCAGAACTATTCTCTCCCCTCACGAGTGGTCCTTGAACGACAAAGTGGTGACACAGATTTTCACGAGATGGGGAGCTCCTTGTTGCGATCTTTTCGCAACTCCCCTCAACGCGAAATGCCAGCAGTTCTTCTCTCTCACCCCAGTTCCGGGGGAGATCCCCAAGGATGCTCTAGTCCAAGCTTGGCCCCCCGGTCTGCTATACGCTTTTCCACCGGTTCCCCTTCTCCCCAAGGTGATTCAGAAGGCGATTCGCTTGGAAAGCAAAATGATTCTAATCGCCCCATACTGGCCTCGTCAAGTCTGGTTCCCCTTTCTTCACAAATATACATTGGAGGGTCCCTGGTTCCTGGACCATGTTCCGGACCTCTTGACGCATCAGTCAGGACAGCTCCATCAGTCCCTCCATTCATTGAAGTTAGCAGCTTGGCTACTCCTCTTCTGACCATAGTTAGGAGCCATTCTTTGGACCCTGAAGTCATGCATATTTTGTCCTCGGCCCACAAGACTTCTACCAAAAAGATGTATAGCAGTAAATGGAAGAGGTTTGCTATTTGGGCCCAACTCCGAGGATTAGACCCTATGACAGCCTCGGTGTCAGAGGTTCTGAAGTTTTTAGCTTCCCTGTTCAACCAAGGTTGTTCGGTGTCTACCATCAAAGTTCAATTGGCTGCTATTTCCAATTTTCACGAGATATACATTGGAGGGTCCCTGGTTCCTGGACCATGTTCCGGACCTCTTGACGCATCAGTCAGGACAGCTCCATCAGTCCCTCCATTCATTGAAGTTAGCAGCTTGGCTACTCCTCTTCTGACCATAGTTAGGAGCCATTCTTTGGACCCTGAAGTCATGCATATTTTGTCCTCGGCCCACAAGACTTCTACCAAAAAGATGTATAGCAGTAAATGGAAGAGGTTTGCTATTTGGGCCCAACTCCGAGGATTAGACCCTATGACAGCCTCGGTGTCAGAGGTTCTGAAGTTTTTAGCTTCCCTGTTCAACCAAGGTTGTTCGGTGTCTACCATCAAAGTTCAATTGGCTGCTATTTCCAATTTTCACGAGAGCGCAGAACCACCTTTAATGAGCAACAAGTTGTGCAAAGCTTTTATTAAAGGAGCTTGGCTTCTACGGCCCCCTATATCTCATCCTGCACCACCGTGGGGCCTTAACGTGGTGTTAGGTGCATTAACCTCTTCTCCCTTTGAGCCGGCAGCAACCTGTGACTTAAAATTTCTTTCTTGGAAGACTGCTCTTCTAGTTGCTATTACATCAGCCGGCGAGTTTCAGAACTTCAAGCCCTATGTGTCAAACCACCATACCTGGTGTTTCACAAGGATAGAGTATCTCTCAGACCAAACCCATCCTTTATACCAAAGGTTTGTTCAAACTTTTATTTGCAACAATCACTGGAATTACCGTTTTTTTTCCCCTAACTATTCAAACAGAGCTGAGTATACCTTTCACAGCTTAGACGTGCACAGACAATTACGTTTCTATTTGTATAGGACACACCAAGCACGAAAATCAGATCAACTGTTTGTGTCCTTTTCGGATAGTAAATTGGGCAAAGCCGTCACGAAAGTCACTATTGCCAAGTGGATCAGAGACAGTATCAGTCATATTTATCTCATTTCAAATAAGGAGCTTATAGTTCCAGTGAAAGCTCATTCTACCAGGGCTATGGCCACTTCGGCAGCCTTTCATTCCAAGCTCTCTATTAGTGACATTTGTGCGGCTGCTACGTGGTCTTCTCTACACACCTTTATTTCTCACTACAAATTGGATGTGGCATCTAGGGGTCGAGCTTCCTTCGGTTCCACGGTTCTCAGGAGCGTTTTCCAGTGAGCCACCCAGGAATCAGGTGCTAGGGACGCTGTCCCATCTGTAGAGAATGTAGGCGAGATAGGATCACATTACATCTTTTAGTTATGTACTTACCATAACTTTAGATGCATGGGATCCATCTCGCCTACATTCGTAATAACCCACCCTCCTTCCCCCTGCCTTGTAGGCCAGAAGGGACCGGACGATCCGAATTCAACTTCTTCCTCTCTTGAAACACCTGGCAATGTTATAAGAACAGTCTATGTGTGTGTGTGCATGTGTGCGGACAAACAAGATCTGGGGAAGCAGTAGTGGTGCATCCTGGGATACGAGGTAACTCAGCCAATAAGAGACTGCGTTCTATTGTATAGCGGCCGAGTCGGAGCCGAGGATCGGCTCCGAACCCATCTGTAGAGAATGTAGGCGAGATGGATCCCATACATCTAAAGTTATGATAAGTACATAACTAAAAGTTATCACTGAGAAAATCATTATCTTTAGTTTCATGCAATGATTGCCCATACATTATAGAAATGCAGTGTTTTAGTTGTGAAGTACTTAATTGATAAAAGATGCGTTGTTGGCTGAACAAGGTGTCTTTACTTGAAGAGTTCTAAGTGTTACTGAAGAATAAAAAAATGGTAATATTATTTTATTGTATTTTATTTGACATTTGTTTACCAGGAGACTTTGACTGGGGTCTGAGAAATCCATTTTCAGTAGAGGCCCTAGGACAAAAGCTCCAAAAAATACATAATAGTAACAACAGTCATAGATAAGGTATAATAATGAAATGAAATATATATAAACTACATAGGTTCATAGGTTCATACTAGGCTATCTGCCCTAGGGCATTTATAAGCCTAGCCAGAGTGTGTGTGGCTTTCACCACCCCTTAGGATGAGAATACTATACCCATTAGTTTGCTGTGCCTCTGTCCAGCAGTGACACAGAGATGATTCCCGGGGTAAACCTACGATCTCCCATCCACTCATCAAGATTTCTCTTGAACAGAGTCAGTGAGGGGCTCTGCCTCACATGGACTGGGATTCTGTTCCATAGTGTAGGGAGTCTCTGGGTGATGAATCTGTCCCTCCAGCACGTCCTATTTATATCCGTGTTGAGGTTTAAGTCTCTTGCTCTCGTGGCTCTGGTGGATTTGGATTTTTTGAGGTGGAGCATGTCCATTAATTCCGGGTTGGACATGGCCTTGTATGTCAGGCACAGATCACCTCTGAGCAGAGGGTATGCGACTGAATAGAGCTGGAGTTTCTTCAGTCGGGCATCGTATGACATATGTTTGAGCCCCTTTATCCTTTTGGTGAGGAACTTTTGGGGTCTTTCCAACTGCTGCAGGTGTCAGGTAAGGTACATGCCAAATGGGGCGTTGTACTCAATCATTGGTCTGATAAGTGAAGAGTACAGGGGTACAATGACCTCTCTTGATCTGGATGTGAATCCCTTCATGATCAGATGGGCAATGTAGAAGGTCTTCCTAACCACTTTGGCAATGTGAGTGTCAAAAGAGAGGTTACTGTCAACTTGGGTCCCCAGGTCCCTGATAACTTCTTCCGTGTTTAATGGATTACCACCTATGTGGTAATTAGGGGTTACCTTGTTTTTCCCAAAGGGTATGACTATACATTTTTTGGCATTTAGCTTGAACATGAAATAAAAGAAAAGAGCTGGTTGATTAGTAATGTAAAAAACATTTGGGAAGTGTTATAGATAACATTTATTATTAGTAGGAATGAACGGTAAGAGAATATAGTTTAATGATACCATAAGAGGAAATAAAAATTGAGATATGGTGAGAAGAGATTGGTAGTAGAAAAGGGTAATGTGTTTAAGGGAGAAGGAGTAGTAAAATGAAAGGTAGTTGAAAGGTAGATAAAGGTAGGTAAAGTTAAAGTGAGTTAAAGTGAGAGGATATAATACAAAAGTGGGATTAGAGCAGGTACAGATTCATGTTTTGCTTAAGAAGCCACATCTAAATAAGTGAAAGTTGGCATTTGCTGTGATATTTGTGGGAAGATCATTCCAGGCTTTGTCAATGGAGTAAGAGCAGAGGCATGTTCCTGCATTTTTGGGGGCTTGTGTAGTGATAGAAGTTGTTTGTCTTTGGATCTTAAAGATCTTGAAAGAAGATAGAATAGAAGTTAGAGTAGGGCAAGCAGAAGGCTTGTAGATAATGTTGTGGGCAGTTAAAAGTTGTAGGAAAGTTAGTATAAGAGCTTAGTGTGAGAAACAGTGTTAAATGCTTTAGAGAGATCCAAAAACAGTGCAGATACAAGATAACTGTAATCTCTGGCATAGTGTATGGTGTCCATAGAGATAGCAAAGCAGTTGAGGTGCTATTTTTTGGTCTGAAACCATGCTGGGTTGGAGACTATAGTTTGTTGTGGAGAAGATAATTAATGAGTTGTGTACAGATACATTTTTCAAGTATTTTACACAGAGGTGATAAGATAGCACCAGGGCAATAGATAGATCAGGGGAATTACCCTCTTTGTGTAGAGGGATAATGAAAGACTTCTTCCACATGCCTGGGACATATGATTCTGTGATTGCTCTATTTATAAGAATGCTGACTGGGTAGGCTATGGACTCAACAAATGCCTGAAGTATTGAGCAGGAAGATTATCTGTTGAATTAGAGCTAAGTTTGAGTTGTAGAAGAAGTTTTTTTGTATAAAGTTAGTAGAGATTGGATGAAGTGAAAAGATAAGAGTAGACGTGATAAGACAATGAGTAACATTAGTACTAGTACTTGGCTGAGATGTGTTGTAGGGAGAGGATAGTTTTACTGAAGGTGAAGAATGGGTATTGTTTGACAGTAGGTTACAAATACTGTCTATGAAGTAAGGGTTAAAGTAGGTAGCAATTTCAAAAGGAGATTTGTCTGAGAGAGGACTAGGATTTTGTTTTGTGCCTGGCTTAAGAAGTGAGTTGATTGATGACCAGAATGTTTTTGAGTTGTGCTGGTTATTAGATTGCTGATAGGTATAACATTTTTTTTTATCAAAAATGATGAGTTGTTTGACTTTATTCCAGAGTTGTTTATAATGCTGTAAATTGTTTTGGGTTTTATTTTTTAGCCATTCACTCCATTTCATGTCTCATTTCATGGAGACATTAGTTGCTTGGTGGTAGCTGACAACCATGGGGCATGGTTAATTTTGATTCTTTCTGTCCTAGTAGGAGCGTTTAAAAATGTAGAATTAAAGTTATTTACAGCTTCATCAGGTGGAAGAATTTTTAGGACTGTCCAGTCAGTAGATTTTAGTGGGTTCATATTAAAAACACGAATGTTTACTTACATGAACACCTAAATGCCAACACGTCTTCATCGAACCACGAAAACATTGATCGACCTGAAGCGCGAAATCCGAAATGTCGAATCATCATGGTTGGCCTTTTTGCGGTCTAGCTCCTTATGGTAAGTGTGCGATAGTTACAGACCTTAGGGTTAGGGTGCGGGTTAAGGTAAATGCATAGATGATAATGTATGTTAGATTTAGTGTAGGGTTAGAAGTAGGGTTTTATTAAGTGTATGTGTGTGGATTATTTAGTTTGTTTGGGTGTAGCTTTTTAAGGAAAGTGTGTCATAGTTACGGACCTTCGGCTTGGGGTGCAGGTTAAGTTAAGTCATACATGGTGGTATATGCAAGATTTAGCGTAGGGTTAGAAGTAGGGTTTAGTTTAGGGTTAGAAGTAGGGTATTGGCAAGTGTATGTATGTGGTTTATTTAGTTTGTTTGTGTAGGTAGTATGTAGTGGGCAGTGGGATGGGACAAGTATGACATTTCGAGTTTTTAAATTTTGTGGTTTAGGGCATTCAGTATATTTGCGGTTCGCAGAATATTTGTCGGCGTTTAGGTGTTCGGGTAAGTAAACTTTCGTGTTTTTAATATGAACTTGATTTTAGTATGTGTAGAAAGGACTCCAGATTAAATTTTAAGTTCTGGACTGATTTATATAAATGCTTTTTAGGAGAATGTTTAGATATTCTGATGGCAAAGGAGGATAAGTGGTCACTTAGAGTGTTGGGAAAGGTACAAGTTTGTGTAAACTTGATTGGCTCAGATACTAGGATCAAATCCAGCATGGTCCTTGTTTGTGATATTAATCATACCCTGTGGGAGATGGTATAAATTGTAAGAAATTGTAGAGGTTTATTTAAGTAGAGGGAGAGAAGGATGTAAGAGTTAGCCAATTAATTTTAACATCACCAAGAATAATTGTTCCATACAGAACATTTTCTGTGATCCAGGATAGAATGTTTTCAAGTATGGGGATGTTCTGTGCTAGGGGAATATAAATGAAACTATTTTTAGGGTGGTTGTGAGCAGCAGTTTAGCATTTTCAAATTTCTGGATGGGACCTAAGTAGTTTGTAACCGTGACATAATGGTTGTAAAATAATGCAGTTCCACCAGCTTTTTTATGTAGTCTGTCTAGTCCGATTAAGTTATAACTTGGAAGAAGCACTTCTTTATCTTTTACATTAGGATTTAGCCAAGTCTCAGTGGCAGCTACGAATCTGGAGTATGTTGTGCAACCCAGTCATGAAAGTCTGAGATTTTGTTACAAATGCTGAGAAAGTTAATTGTGATGAATTTCAGACTTTTGCTTTGAGATGAGTTTGCAGGGGTATGGGAAGGGCCAGAGGTAGGGGATGGGCCTGGATTATGGGAAGGACAAGGGGCAGAGGATGGCCTGGGTAGGGGAAGGACAAGGGGTAGGGGATGGGCCTGGGTTAGGGAAAGGACGAGGGGTAGGGGATGGGCCTGGGTTAGTGAAAGGACAAGAGGTAGGGGATGGGCCTGACTTAGGGGAAGGACCAGGGGTAGGGGATGGGCCAAGGTTAGGGGAAGAACCAGGGGTAGGGGATGGGCCTGGGTTAGGGGAAGGACCAGGGGTAGGGGATGGGCCTTTGTTAGGGGAGGGATGAGGGGTAGGGGATGGATCTGGGTTAAGGAGAGGACCAGGGGTAGGGGATGGGCCTGGGTTAGGGGGAGGATGAGGGGTAGGGGATGCGCCTGGGTTAGGGTGACCATTGCCAGAGAGGGAAATTAATGAAAAATAGAATGTGTGTAGTTTGAGTGAAATAGTGGATTTTTTTTTAGTTAATATTGAGACTTAGAGAGAGGGTCATCTCAGGTTGAACAGTTTGGAGACAAAGTTAGAGAGGCGAGATTGTGTTGGTTTGTACATGTGCTTTGGAGGGATGCTGGGTATATTGGGAAAAGATGCTAAGGATGTAGCTGTCAGATAAAAAAAAGAGGAAGGCCTAAGATAAGGTTTATGGGTGTGGTGAGAGAGGATATGCAGGTGGTTGGTGTGACAGAGCAAAATGCAGAGGAAGGGAGAATGGAAACAGATGATCTGCTGTGGCAACCCCTAATGGGAACAGCCAAAAGAAGAAGAAGAAGAAGGTTGAGACTTAGAGAGTTTAGATTTGTCTTTTAAAAGTTTGATTTTAGGAGAGGTCATTGTATGTGTTTGAAATAAACCTGGCGTTATAGTAGAGAAACTGTTAGTATTATCAGTGATTGTTGCATCTGATGTTATAGAAGTGATATGGGTATTTATAGTAGATGTATGGTAGGATGTTAGTTGAAGAAGAAGAAGGAAAGGTAGACACAGGGAAATAATGAGTGTTTGTGATGGGGGACATAGTGCTGTCTTGTATGTAATATAGTGTAGAAATTGAATGAATTCATTATTCCTAAGGGGGTGATAAAAATATTTGGAGGTGGGCATTTAAGGCTATGTAATATAGTGGAGAAATCAGCAAAACTGGTTATTCCTGAGGGCTGCTAAAATATTAGGAGGAGAGTGTTTAAAGGTGAAAGACAGAGATTAAGCTAGATATTATATCAGGGACATAATGTGAAGGCAGGATATTTGTTTTGATGATATGGGGGAGTGATGACATATGGGGGAGAGCAGTGATGATGTTTTAGTAGTAGAATAACCTTAATTGGTTGAAATGGAAGTAGGTAAAGCATAGGAGGTATAAAACTAGGAATATTGGGGGTTGGGTAGAATTTGGGGGTAGGGTAGGGGAGCGGATTGAGCCCAACCATTGCAAGGGCGAATGGAGCAGGAAGAACCCAGTAGGACTGCATGTCAAGCTGAAGAAGAAGAAACAGTCAGTAAGGAAACTGCTGATGTCTGTGTGTAATGTTTTAGAATAGGTAGAGAGCTGAGATAAATTGCCACAATAGTCATACCATAGAATATACAAACAGTAGAGAGGGAAGTGTTAAGGTTAGAATGAAAGTGGGAAAAAGGAACTAGTTTTATGAAAACTCCAGGGAGTGAAAAATAGCATAATGCTAGTGAAATATAATGTAGACAGAAAAATATAGGGAGCATTAAACAGAGATGGAAAAAATAAGAAAATGGAGAGTATATATATATATATATATATATATGTAAGGAAAGATGGAGAGCAGTAATAAGTAACTAGTTTGTCCCAGTGATGAGCAGGAGAATCCAAAATTAAAGGTAGCAAAAAATAGTGATGGATATATAGAAAAATCCATGAAACATACAGGAGTAAGTTGCAGGCAGTTACAGAAGCAAGGGGTCCGAGTTTGGATAAAGTCTTTATGGTTCAGATGATAACTGGTGCTGCAGTTGTGGAGTGTGGTGGAGACAAGTCTTATACAGGACTAAGTTGAATGTAGATACAGAACAAAATGGTCCAAGTTTGGATAAAATCTTTATGGTTCAGATGATAAAATGGTACTGCAGTTGTGGAGGGGGAATGGTGAAAAGTCTTATACAAAAGTATGTTGCAGGTGGTTGCAGAAGCAAAGGGTCCGAGTTTGGATAAAATCTTTTATTTTTCAGGAGGTAACTGGTGCTGCAGTTGTGGAGGGTGGTGGAGACACCTTGGACATAGGGGAGGAATCCTAGTTTAGAACAGAGAGAAAGAGGAAATTATGAACACAAGACAGTGGTAGGACCTAGGGGAAGGATGAATCTAACAGACTGGTGGCTTTGTTACTGTGAATATATTTATGACAGTGCAGACATTACTACAGCACAACTTTTCTTGTCCGGACTGAGATTTTGTATGTGCATATAATTATCAGGTTTGCGCTACCTAACTTTTTTAAATGAGAATAGCAGGCTTGCTTTCATTGATGTGTGGTTTGACTGATGTTTACACCCAATAGTTGTGTATGACTATAGTGCATTTCCGTATTTGCAGCAATGAGACAGAACAAGGTATCAAGGCAGAGAAGGGACAGTTTCAGCCATGAATAAAAATACATACTCATGGTAGCCCTTAGTACATATGGCAAGTGTCTGTTTGGTCAGGGGAAGCCTAAATAAGCTGAGAGAGTAAAAGGCTGGAATAAAGTTGTATTGGACATTAATGCAGTCTGTGAAAGAAGGCACACATTAACACAGTGCAGGAAGAGAGCAAATTACATGGTAAGACTTGGTATAGCCAAAGCAAGGAAGAATGCAATTGCCAGTACCAGTAATGGGGTCCTCCGTCAATTATCCTTCGAATGCCAAATGAGTAATACCTCCTCTCCATCCATGGAGACGACTGACACAGAAGATAATGGCACTGGAATAATCAGAGGTGGTGTGGACACTGTCTGCTAACATTGTCTACAACAACACTTGTCTGCTCAGGAAGGTTGGTTTAAAAACAGTAACTTATCTTTATATAGAAAAATTAATGCTGACATAGAATGATTACATTAAACATGTGATACACGTGACAATTACCATTAAGAGGTGAGCCTTCCACATACACACAGAATGTTAATGAAGGTAGGGTGTATGGTAAGTCTCCCCCAAACCTCCTTACAAAGCAAACGGTGCTGTATACTATTAATTTATTCGTAATGTTTTCAAACTTTTTTTACAGGGTCAGCATTAGAAACAATTCCATCATACCAATACATTTTGATGATACTAGCAGAAGAATGGCTGTTGAAGATGATACAAAAATGTTGATGATGATGGCATAATTATATTTATGAGTCCCCATTGTTAATGGCAGGATGTCACACACCACAACATGTTAGTAACTCTGTAGGAAATGACAGAGCATCACAAAGTCCAGTACATGCTGACATTGCACTGACGCCTGTACAGGAAGAGAACCAATGCACCTATACAGCAGTATCTCCAAACACAGACAGATACTTTTAGGATGATGACAGACATTCAAGGTAACAGTGTCCACAGTGATACCTTTAGAAAGCAGAGCCAGGCACTGGAGTTTGTCACATCTCCCCAGGGAACACATAAAGCATTGGCTGCCCAACAGCAAATGTGGTTTGAAATTGTTAGGGCTCAGAGCACAGCTGGAAATAATCAGAGTCTGCAGGGCATAAGTGAGGATTTCCATCACTACATGAAAATGGCAGAAAATAGGGATAATGCCATGATCACACTGATGTGCAGTATGGTGGTACATCAGGCATCAGTGACGGCCACCATTTGTACACTAGTTAGGACTTATCAGACTCAAGTAGGAGTCTGTCTTGGAAGGGGAAGAGGATAGAGCCTTGCCAGGACACATGGGACAGATCACATAAAACTACAAGTGCTTCTCAAGAAAGTGTTATAATTAGTAAGGAGGAACAAGCACAAAAGATTTCATGCAGGCCACATCAGTGGTCATCTACAATTAGCAAAACCTGTCATTCAAGGTCACAGTCCCATTCATGTAGCACTTTCAGATCAATGTCTGGAGGATCACCTGCATCAAGTAAGTCATGACATCAGACCAACTCACCATTCAGCTCTTATGACAGCCCCTGTTCAAAATCCCTTGCAGCATCACCCAGCGTGCTTTTGTGGGATGTATGACACATTTGACCTTGATCTACTGTGATTCAAGTGTGACATTTCTGTTACTTACAGTTTAATTGTCACAAGCACAGTATAATGTTTAACTTAAGGGGAATAACACATTTAAAAAGAGGGTGGATTACAGTTGTGCAAGAACTTACCATAATAGAAGATGTCCTACTGATCACTTTTGCATTATTCATCACAGATGGGTTTTCGTCACTGATGTTTGGCCAGGGTACCAAAGCTTTACCTTCCCGAGGATGTATATCTGACATATGAACTCATCTCATGTACAACAGGTTATACAGGACATACATATATGTGAGATTCTCAAAATATCTCTAAGCCAGTAGCCTGAAGACAACTGAGAGAGGAAGCTGGTCAGCTAGGCGAGGTATATCTAGAACAAGTAGAAAACTCCCCCAAGAAAGCATATAAGCATATGTGTGATCCAAAAGTAGGAGAATAGAGGGGAAGGAGGGAGGGAAGGAATGCTGCAATAGTGATCAGTAGGACGAGGGAAGCAATGCTGCAAGAGTGATCAGTAGGACATCTACTGTTATGGTAAGTTCATATACATCTGTACTGTAGCCTAACTGAAATCACTATTGCAGTATTCATCATAGATCGGTGATTCCCAGAGTTGAAGATAGAAGGGTTGGCTGACTAGGCTGAAGAGAGACCAGAGAGAGATGAACTGTGACGTTAGACTGTGCACCACACAGCATTACCCATATATACCAGTGTATGCACCAGTTATGCTCTATATGTTTTTTACAAAAAAGGAAGCACTAACCTGAATGTCATGGTCTATAGTTATGGACTAGACACTGTCGCTTTACCCTGTGCAGCCATATGCCATGCACGGGGTCTGTATCACTTAAATGAATGTTTATTTCGTCAAATGCGTAATCATGGAACCAAAGTCCCTAGTCATCGAATGTACAGTTACTGAAAAGTTTTTATTAGCCAACACCGCAAATTAAAACAACCTAAACAAATAAACCTTAAACAACAAACTTCAACAACACCGTACATAACTCTTAGAAAAAGCAATATAATAAAACTTTTTACAACTAAAATTTACAAACTAGACTTCATTAGTAAAGTTTCACTACACAGAAACACTTCCTATAAGCAACGAACCTCGTGACCCAATCTCCGCATAAGTGGGCATAGCCTAAGAAATAAAGAAGTAAAACAGGCATTACCTGCTGTTTAAAACATGCATCAGACTTTTTTTTCCTTTGTTTTTGCAGGGGGTACCCCCCCCCCCCATGCAACCCTCCAAATTAAATATACCAACTCCGAGATTGCACTACATTGAGGAGAAGGGTAACAAAAAACGATATACAATGAATATTTATGTCACCATCAGTATGAATATTACTTTATTTTCACCATTTGTTGGATGGTGGGAGGCGTTTAGGTGGGACTCTGTACTGCACACCCTGCGAGGTATATACTCATACATAGCTACTATTCTAGCATGTCCAACTAACACCTTTTGACAAGACTACGTTCGATGATTATGGACTTTGGTTAATGGCACCTTTGACTAATAAGGTTCAACGATTAGGTATTCTATGAAATAAATATTTAATTAAGTGATATAGACCCCCATGCACGAGCCTGCCACACAAAGTCCCTTACCACTACTGCTTCATCACCATTAGTCATAGTAGGAGTGGAACTGGGAGATGCAGTGACAGCATGGGTCACTTTACTGCCAGACTGGTGCATGATCATGCTGAACAGAATGCAGCATGCAGTACATATCCTGCAAGCAGTTGGTGGGTTATACAGAAGTCACCCTCAGACTCATCCAGGCATCTAAAACAAATCTTCAGCAGGCTAGAGACCCTCTCGATACAAGTCTGGGACAGGGCTATGCTGGTTCTGCTCTTTTTGGATTTCTTACCAGTGTCATGAGCCATGGCTCCAGTAGACATCCAGTTTCACCTGAAGGACAAAAAAAAAGTGAGAAAGTGATTGAAAAGTTGGGGATGTGTGAAATGTGTATACTGTCCCACTTTCTCAAACACTTAATAAATAACAACATCCTCTTCTCTACCCAGCATGGCTTCAGGCCACACCACAGCACTCATATGTTTATAGATTAGTACTAGACTAACTGCCTTTATATGCCATTTTAAGCCTAGCCAGTTACCCCATCAGGGGATCAAACTCTGTACCTTGTATTTCTAAGGTAAATACCTTAACCATTATGCCAAACTCCCACTCCTTAATTTCATCTGTCATATAACATCATCAGCATCACTGAAGACTTTGTTTCCTGTTTATTCCTTGACATATCTAAGACGTTTGTCACTGCATCTCATTGGCTTCTTCTCCAAAGACTATCTTCACTAGGCCTTGACACCCCTTCTCTCTCCCCTGGTTCCGTTGTTTCCTTTTTAATAAGGTACAGGTAATAAAATGGCAGAAGGAAAAATCACCATTCTTGCCCATCTCATTTGGACTGCCACAAGCCTCAGTCTTGGGCTCCAGGCTCTTCAACAGTTTAATTGTACACTGCTACTAGTGACAGTGTCTTCTTTGAAGGTTGGGCGTCGAGCTGGCACTTCGGCACCGTAAAAATCTACTGCCAATCATTAGCGGACCGGAGTTCCACTGTGGCGACCCCTAACCGGGAAAAGCTGGAAGAAGAAGAAGAACACTGCTACTAATGACACAACTGTCATTTAGTATGTTGATGGTGTTACACTGATAACCACAGAACTTCAGAAAAGACCCACAAAGTTTTATCTTCTTCTATAGAAATCTGGCTCAACAGTTCTCACTGCCTGCTGAATGCTAAGGAAACCAAGCCATTTATTTATTTTTTAAAACACCTTTATTGAATTATCACTTGTGACATAAGCAAATTTACATTTATACAAAAGTAATCAATCTGTATTAACAAATTAACATTAACTTGATTTCCACATCAAAATCTGCATCCTATACAAAAAATAACTTCATTATCTCATTAAACAATACTTCTTTTGAGCTTCTGTCTATCACATGGCTACTTGATATCATTATAGATAGCCACCTAAAATCTGATATCCTAACTAGCAGTGCTAAAAAAGAAGATAGCCTCTGTATACATCCTATATTCACTACTTTATGTTGGCCCCATCTGCACCTACCAACAATTTCTACAAAAAAAAAAATGGAACAGTGCTATAACAACATAACTATCTTCTCCTCTAACTAATCTGCAAAACCCTACACTGCTTGGCCTTATAACAGTTAAGGTGACTAGATTTTCTGTACTATCTATCACGCATTTAGCAATTGTTCATCCTTGCTGTAGTCTGCAAACCACAAAACTGTCTTGCAAACCTTAGTGGAATCTTGCACCACTTCACAATCACTCCACTTCACAGATAAGTCCCTGTTAACCAACCCTGAAAGCCACAACTCTGCACATCTGTCTCTGTATTCAGATTATTTCTCCAAAATATGGAATTCCTTTCCTGTCAATATCAGACAACAAAACGTGTACAGATTCAAAAACTTGCTAAAAGGCACTTTAAAAGCACTTGGCTCCTCTTTTATATCTCTCCAGACAGACTGCCTTGGTCTTTACACTGCCACAGTATTCCTATATACCGTAACAAAGCAAATTCTCGGTATATCTTTCCTGCTCTCTTCTACCCCTTTGCTCTTCCTGCCACTTCTACAGTCTCTGCTCATCCCCTGACAGTTATTACCCCCAAGCAAAATTCTCAGTCATATTCACTACCTTCTACAATTGCCTCAACTTCATTACAACTTCCTTTATCTTTTTATTGTACTTATTTTTTATTTATTTAGCATTTGTTGACCGGGAAAGTCTGACTAGGACAGAGTCTATTTTCACGGGAGGCCCGGGAGGGGGGGACGCTCCAGACACATGTCTTTATCAGCTAATAAACACATGTACTCTTCACCTCCGCCCTGCTTTCTACTCATATCTCTCACATCCCGTCTGATAGTTTTACTACCCATAAATATAAAATTGTATGTTGACATTTTAAACTTCACTCACTGTGTACAGCAATCTGTCATGTATTAATATGCAGTGACTTTATATTTTACTTTGCAGATTTTCTTTAGAATAGCTGTCTTTCAGTTATTGTATGTCCATATTGTAACTTTAAGCTTTACATTTTCTTTGCTGCATAAAACTACCTATTTTGTGATTGGAGCATTTCTCCCTGTGTCTCTCCTGAAAAGGGGCTACCATAGCCCTATCAGACACTACCCACAATAGCAAAATTAGTAAATAAAATAAAACTAAATAAATATAAATAAATATATATATAAATATATATATATATATATATATATATGTGTGTGTGTATAGCTATATATATATATATATATATATATATATATATATATATATATATGTGTGTGTGTGTGTGTGTGTGTGTGTGTCTATATATATATATATATATATATATATATATATATACATACTGTAAATGGAATGTGGCACCAAGTCCATCCATCTGTCTACAACCCCTTTTTTTCCATGTTTGCACACATGGTGCAGGTGTCACATCAACAGTGGAAATCATCTAGAGCCAATGTACAAACCACAGGGTGGGTAACCCTGTTGTTGTTTTTCCACACCACACATGCTCACTCTCACACTTACATTCAATTTAGAGTCCAATCCACCTACTGCATTTATTTGGATTGTTCTATTATTGCACAAATACAACTGTCTGATGAAGTCCTTGGTGTTTAGGATGAAAGCACTTACTAGTTTTTGTGTCTTTACAATAAAAGAGTTTGGATAGTCCATGTGGTGATGTGTTCCAGACTTTTGGGTAGTAGAACTTGGTTTGGAGCTTTGTGTGTGTGTGTGTGTGTGTGTGTGTGTGTGTGTGTGTGTGTGTGTGTGTGTGTGTGTGTGTGTGTGTCAGTGCGTGTGCATCTGTTTTTTAGATCCAAGGAAACAGTGGAGTCACAAATATAAAAAAGTGGTTTATTATTCTAATTGGAACATAAAAATCCAGGCAGAATAGGATACAGTACACCTTGACTTACAGTTTTTCTCAGTACCTTTTAACTTGCTCACAGTCTTCCAAAAATCTGGCTGACTGCAGTCCTCGAGCAGGCCTTAATTCCAGCTCTGCATCTAAGATACCTCACCAGGCATAACTCCAATTATTGCCTCAAATGGGCTGGTATCAGCATACCTCCAGGGTCTTCCTATTTGCTGCAAATTAGATGAGGAGTTAACTTACTGATTCTGTTTTTTATGCAGTAGTAATGACAGTGTAGTCCCTTATTACTGCAAACTGTTGTAACCATTTCTTCCTGGTTAACTAAGGCCATTTCTTTTTGTTACTCCTTTCATGAGAAAAGCCTTCCTTTCTGCTTCTGTAAATGCTCATTCTACAAGGCCTGTGCCTTCTTCTGGTGTTTTTTTCAAAGGATTGGATACCAATTTCATCCTTGAGGCTACTGCTTGGGCTTCTATCCATAGCTTCACTAAACATGACAAGCTGGATGTGGTTTTCGGTTCTAGATGCCAGCCTATGCTAATACCTATCCGGACCTTCTAAAAGCGTGGCAGCAGTTAAACTTGAAGTTAAGTAGAGACTATATGGTCCTTATGAATGAGTTTTTTACAAATATGGAAAATGAATTGTCAGAAGAGAAAGTGAATCTTGAAAATGAAGTAACTGGTTCCGCTGCTTTTACATGTATAGCCAATTCATACCAGTAAATGTTAGAAAGAATGAGAGTGTTGGACAGTAAATTACAAGCTATTAAGCAGCGCAAATTACAAAGGGACATAAAGGATTTCAGTATGGGGCATATATTCTCATGGCCGAAGGTTTCGGCCACATCAAATGGTCCTAATAATCATAGAAAAAATGGTTCTATGTATGAGCTTGATACTTTCCCTGAATTCGAAGGCTCAGGGAATAGAGAGCATCAAGTAACCAATCAAGAGGCTTCCAATAATGAGAGATGAGCGCAGTCCTCGAATCAGATCAATGAGGAAGCAGGTAACAATACAACTAAGGAGATGATTGGCCAGGAAGCCGATAATAGCGCGGAAGATAGAGGCAGGTTTTTTTTTAGCACCACGAGTGCATCAATTGTTAGTACGCCGACGGGTTGAGCTACCACTTCATTGGTGAATAAGAATGGAGAGGTTTTTTTTAAAAGTATCCAAGCCGATAATGGCAAGACTACCCGAGAAGGTGGAAGAAGGCAAGAGATCACAGTCACGGGGGTGTTCTCAACAACGGCCAAACTTTTTGGCAGTCAAGAGAAAGAACAGCAGTGCCTTACTTCAGAGCAAGCAAGGACGGAGATAGATGGTAAGCTGGGAAGTTCCGTTGTTAATTTATCAGACTTTAATTTAACACCAGCAGCTTTAAGCCTTTTAAATAAGGGCTTACAGTTTATCCCTAGCAAGAAAGACTCAATTATTGATGTGCTAACTCATTTAAAGGTCTGTATAGGGAATGTTAGTTTGAAAATTACTTTTAAGAACTCAGAAAATGAAAGGACCAAACCTTTAAAAAAAATCAAGTGTGTTTATTCTGAACAAGTGTCCTATATTAAATGCATTTCAGTTTGTATGTGAGGAAGACTTAAGGTGCTTATATAGTAAATGCCTTACACATAAGCAAAAGACTAGTCAGTATAATTTATCTTATGATGAGTTTAGGGCCTTAAAAGAATTGAGTAAAAACAAGGATGTAATCATTAAGCAGGCCAACAAAGGGAGAGCATCTGTTGTATTTAATAGAACTGAATACATTGAATTAATGTCTGAATTTTTGAATGATAAAGAAACTTTCAAACAAATTAACTTTTGTGATGTCAAGAGAATTATATCCCAAGTGAACATGCTTATTTATGACTTAAAGATACAAGGTGATATTTCATTAGATTTGTGTAATTATTTTACAATAACATGTCCAGTAACACCTGTGATTTATGGAATCCCTAAGTTACATATGTCAATAACAAAGCCGCCTATGAGTCTCGTAGTCTCAGGGAGGGGATGGGTGACGGAGCCCTTGTCAATTTATGTACAAAATGTATTGAACAAGTATTTAAAGACATGTCCTAGTTACATAACAGATACGGGTGATTTCCTAAGGAAACTATATGCCTGGTATAGAGGTAATGTTCATAATGAATACATGTGTGTGACTCTTGACATAGGCTCCTTATTCACCGTAATCCCCAGTGACTATGGGGTTAATGCAATTTGTGAATTTTTGTGTAATATTATTAGGTAGCGAGATTGAGAACTTATGTACCATAATTGAGACTGTTTTGGAGAATAATGTGTTTTTATTTAATGGAGTACCATTTTTGCAACTTGCAGGTGTAGCCATGAGGACTCCCATGGCTAACACCTATGCTCATACTGTGTTGAGTCAATGGGAAAAGGTTTACATTGTGAGTGACATAAATCCATTTAAAGAGAATGTTTGTTTTACCAACGTTTTGTGGACGAATGCTTTATGGTATGGAAAGGGGATGAACAATGTTTATTAAAGTTTAATGAGTTTTTGAATAATACCACAACCTTTCTGAACTTCAGAATGAATTTTTCGCATGATAAAATATTATACTTGGATGTTGAATTATATAAGGAGCTTAATGTCCAAAAAATCTGTGTACACAGAAAAGCTGTTCAGGTAAATAAATACATGCATATAAAAAGCATGCATGCTAGTTCCTGGGAATTTAGTAGGTTGAATACTGAAGAGACAAGGTGTAAAGAACAAATGGAGATTATGTCTGGGGAATTTATAAATATAGGCTATAATGAACATCAGGTTGTAGGCACAATGAGAAGTGTGCTAAGAGATAGGGATATGATAGCACCCCCACTATTTAGTGATCGTAATCAAAGTTAAGAACTAATAAGAAACACTCCATATACATTAAGATATGTCACCATATATAATGTTATGACAAGACAAGTTGAAGCAGTAATCCGAAAGAACTGGTGAATACTTATGTCTTTACCTGAATTAGTAACTCTATTGGGCACTACGCCAAATTTTGCGTATAGAAATAGCAACAGTCTCAAGAGACAACTATGCTACAAGGACTTTGATGTAAATTTATTGACTCCAGTAAGACATAAGTTTGGTATGATTCCCTCTTTCAATTGCAGCTGCTGTGTGAACATTTGTAGTAAAGTGTCTTTTCAACATCCATTAACTAATGTTACATATGAAATTAGATATCAGACTATTTGCAATACAGTAGCTTTAGTGTATTTAGCAACCTGTATGGCATGTGAAGGGTTTTATGTTGGTAAGTGCTCAAGGCGGCTTAGGGACCGTATAACAGAGAATAAATCGGAGGTGAGGAAGGGGGGGGGGGTAGTCACTAATGCCCTAGCCAAACATATGATAGAATATGGTCCATCGCATAGCTTTAAATTCAAAGTTTTGGAAGTGATATATAAAAGCCTAAGAGAAGGGACATCAATAGTAAGGTAGATCTGGCAGAGTATAGACGGATCATTAGGCTAGAGGCGGATAAACTGCCTAGCTTCAATAATATGGTAACCATTAAGCCAGTGTTAGTAGCGAAACAAAAACAATATAAATAATAGTAAGAACATTTCTAATTTAGATTTGTTATTTTTTAACAATGTTATTTATAAGGCTTTATTCTGGTCTTAGTATGTTTTAACATAGTTTCTATGTATGTGGAAACAAGTGATTCATAGGTTCATAGGTTGGTACTAGGCTGTCGGCCCTAGGCTCTATACAAGCCTAGCCATAACAATTCCCCGGCTATTTCTTCCCACAGCATTTAGGTCCCTGGACCCCTGTCTAGCAGAGCGACTGACGTGGTCCCCGAGGTGAATTTCCTATCTCCCATCCAATCATCAAGGTTCCTTTTGAAGAGGGCCAAAGAGGCATGCTGCTTGACATGTATGGGCAGTCTATTCCAGAGTCTGGGGAGTCTCTGGGTCAGGAACCTATCCCTGATGAAAATACAGTATAATTTTTCCAGATTTAAATGTTTAGTTATTTGATTGTGTATTCAGTTCTATTGGATGGCTCTGTCATGTACGTCTTTTGATACTATGTATAAAAGGAAGGTGTTTTAATTGAGTTTTAAAGTACTGAAGAAGGGTTATACCTGAAAGTTTTATTTTGTTAAATAAAGTGAGCGTTTTTCATCAGGTTGTTTTTTTTTATTTTAAACATAAAAATCCAGGCAGAGTAGGACACAGTACACCTTGACTTACAGTTTTTCTCAGTACCTTTTAACTTGCTCATAACCTTCCAAAAATCTGGCTGATTGCAGTCCTCATGCAGGCTTTAGTTCCAGCTCTGTCTAAGATACCTCACTAGGTATAACTCCTGTTATTGCCTCAACTGGTATACCAGTATCAGCATACCTCCAGGGTCTTCCTCTTTGCTGCAAATTAGATGAGGAGTTAACTTGCAGATTCTGCTTTTTATGCAGCAGTAATGACAGTGTAGCCCCTTATTACTACAAACTGGTGTAACCATTTCTTCCCGGTTAACTAAGGCCATTTCTTTTTATTACTCCTTTTATGAGAAAAGACATCCTTTCTGCTTCTGTAAATGCTCATTCTACCAGGGCTGTGGCTTCTTCTGGTGTTTTTTTCAAAGGATTGGATGCCAATTCCATCCTTGAGGCTACTACTTGGACTTTTATCCATAGCTTCACTAAACATGACAAGCTGGATATAGTTTTCAGTTCTAGAGCTGAATTTGCCAGGGCTATCCTACATGGGTTTCTCGAGAGTCCTGATGGGTCTTCCTCCTCTCAAGTTTCCTCTTGAGCTTTTGCCCTCTTCCGTTAGTAATGAATACTGCAACAGTGCTATGGAAGGACATAGTACAGTTGTGTAAACTCTTACCATAACAGTAGATATTCTTCCCTTCATTGTTGCGGTATTCTCTCCCTCCCTACTCCCCCACTTTTTCTTTTTTATTTCTGGATGCACATGCTCCTCCTTTTCTCCTTGGACTGTTGTTCCTCCTGGGGCTTTTCAGATGTTCTTCATGTTTCACTGTTGCAGTCATTACATTTGGATAATCTGCTGGAAGGTTGCCCTCAGTCGGCCTGAATAACAAAGTCTTGGGTCCTGCGTCGGTTGCTGTCTCCTCTTCCATGACATCAGGTCGTCAGGGTATAAAACATGCAGCCGACGACATTTTATTCAGTCTTTCTTGCTGCGTGGTGCCCGAAGCAGAAGCAGTTCACAAGTGCAGGTCGGCTGACTCCTGAAATTTTCGCATTCGAGTTTCAGAACCAAAGTCTTCAACTATAGCTAAGTACCCCGTTGGGGAAACTTTTCCTTGCTCCTTTCCGATGTTAGTAAAAGTTAATAATTGCATTACTTGTGGGAAGCAAATACCTCATAAGGATTTTCATTTGTACTGTATTCCTTGCCTAGGCTAGGGTTACCACCTGTCCCACTTTGCGAGGGACAGTCCCTCTTTGGGCAGTTGTGTCCTGACAAAAAATTTAAAAAATGGCAAATGTCCTGAGATTTTAGGACAAAATTATTTCCTATATTTTTTGTAATAGTTGCATAAAACAGTTATTCTGTGTCTAAAATACCTAAATGTTATAAGAAACAGAATAAGCAACTAAAATGCTACAAGAATAAGCTTTTATTTTGGCAAAAAAGTTAAGTTCTATCCTTTGTACTGACTGTGGGTATGTGTCGGCCTGTAAAATCTGATGTTTGTACCAAAAATGTCCCACTTTGGCCATTTGAAAAGGTGGCAACCCTAGCCTAGGCCCAGATCATAACATGCCTTGCTGTCGGTTTTGTGCTAGATTTAACCAACGCACTATTAAGCGTCGGTATATTTTGCTTCTAAATATTTTGGATCAAGATTTAATTACCCTGAAATGTCATCGGTTAGCAATCCGACTACCGGAGTTCATAACAAACGCAAAGAAAAAGACAGAGACAGACCATCGAGGTCCAAAACTGACGACAAAACTTCTCCTAAGCCAGTCGCCGGTACTCAGTGAGGTGCTTTTGCAGCCCCTGATACCAGCTACTTTTGAGTCGCAGGCCTCTATCGAGACCCATGCAGAGTCCGGTATGCCGCGAGATTCTCAGAGTATTGAACCCATGGATGGTCCTCCAGGGGATGGGTCCAGAGCCGCTGAGCAGGCACCGGCTTCTGAGGGTTTTTCAGGCCTCAACATTTTTATATAAAACCAATGCCAGCCTCAAAAACAAGATCAAAAACATCTTCTATGTCTAAAAAACCGATGCATGAGCCACGTGCTCAGGGCCCTATGCCTAAAAAACAGATGATCAAAATGGCTGAGGACTTAATTACCTTGATCAGGGGTTCCCAACCCCCCCCCTGCTAAGAGGCCTAGGCAAGGCACTGATTATGAATCTTCAGATCAGGTTTCCATTTCTTCTGATTCCTCTTCTGATGAGGAATTTTCTATTCCACCCTATGAGGATTCTGATGCAGAAGAAACATCCCATATGCATCTCCTCCTGAGGATTACTCTTTTGGAGAAACCTTGCATACTTTAAGGGAACATTTTCACTGGGATAGTCAGGATTTCTTTGAATCAAAAAAGAGGCTTAGGGATTTCCATCTTCTTCTTCCTCAGCATAGGCCTTTGGCAATACCTCCTGTATTAGACATTGTTGATGATGTGTTTTCGGAATCAAGCATGGCCCCTGATTCCCTATCTCCAGCTCCTAGTAAGCCAGACAGATATTACAGGGTTCCTGACTCCCACAAATTTCTATTCAAAAATCCTGCTGCTGATCCTGAGACTATCTCACAGGGTCCCAAAGGTGTAAAGGCCATTACAGCCAAAAATCCTCCCCCCTCTGATAGAGATTCCACTGCACTGGATAGATGGAGAAAGAAGGTTTATACGTCTGCAACTTTGGCAATTAGGGCCTTAAACTGCTTAAATATCAACAGCATGTTATGGGCTTATTGAAACAGAAAATTATGTTGATTTGTGATTGTGTGGAAAATAAAGAATTACAGGAATTATTGCATTCAGCAGAACAGGTTGGAAAGCATACTTTGCAATATGGTTTTGATTCCTTGGAGGCCTCTTGCAGGGCCGCAGTTACTGGATCTGTGATTAGAAGGCATGCCTGGCTCAAGGAGCAAAATCTGCCTGATCATGATAAAGCTAAATTGTTGGATGCCCCCTTGCAGCATGATACTCTGTTTGGTAATAAGGCAGAAGAGGTTTTAAAGAAAATGGAAGACAAAACTAAATCTATGCAAACTGTAAAAGATTTCTTACAAGTGCAGCTACTCAGCTTCAGTAGGCACTGGCCTATTAAAAATTGGTCCTTTCCTGTGTCTAACAGAGCCTCTCAAGGCAAATCCAAGTGCTCAAAAGGCTCTAGATACCAATCACAGGGTTCTTACAGGTCAAAGCAATGGGGTGCCTCCACTTCCAAATCTGGAGGAAACAAAGCACAACCCTACAGTAAGTAGTCTCAGTGACTTCCCTCTACCTTCACCAAGCACTTATCTTTTGGCAGCCCCCTTTGGGCAGGAAATTAGCACTTCATGCTCAAAATTGGCAGTTAATTACCCAGGACACGTTGGTATTAAACATAGTATCCCAGGGGTACAGATTTCATTTCCATACTTTGCCAATTCCAAACGGTTGGCCAGATTTGCCACAAAATCAGTGGGCAGAGGCTCAGAAACAAGTTATGTCCCTCATGGATATGGGGGCTATTCGACCAGTACCAGAAAAGGAAAAAGGACAAGGTTTTTATTCAAGACTTTTCCTGGTACCCAGAAAAGACAATGCCTGGCGTCCAATACTGGACTTATCGATTTTGAACACGTTCCTGGACATTCCAAAATTCAAAATGCTGACTTTACAACAGCTACTGCCTATGCTGGGCAGGAACGCTTGATTAGTGACTCTAGACTTAAAAGAGGCATACCTGCATATCCCAATAAGGGAATTGTGCAGAAGATACCTCCACTTCAAGGCAGGTTTTTTGCATTACCACTTCTTTGCACTGCCCTTTGGCTTATCTGCTGTGCCCAGGGTCTTTACAAAGTGCCTGGCACCAGTAATTGCATTCTGCAGATAAAGAAGCATACAGATTTATCCTTATCTGGACGACTGTCTCATTCAAGCAGATGACAAGGACACTCTTCTTCAACATCTGGCGTTTGTAAAAAGGCTTCTAACATGCCTAGGGTACACAATAAATGAAAATAAATCCCAACTGGTACCCTCTCAAATAATTACATTCCTGGGTGCAAGCTTGAATACAACTGCCCAGATGGCTTACCTTACGCCAGACAAACAAAGGCAACTGACAGCATACTTCAAACAAATGGCAACAAAAATCCAGTTATCTGCAAGACAAATTCTGCAGGCTTTGGGGTTCATGACATCCTGCATTCTACTAATTCCATATGCGAGACTGCATATGAGGAAACTTCAGTGGTACCTAAAATGTTTATGGAGTCAACATTGTCACAGTCCGGAAACAATGATTCCTCTCATTCCCTGCCTACAACAGGAGTATCTTTGGTGGGCAGAGACATGTCACCAAAACAAGGGACTGTCATTCACTCTACCCCCTGCCACCCAAACCCTAACTACAGACGCATCAGACTTTGCTTAGGAGGCCCACCTGGTGGGGAGATGCATTCAGGGCAAATGGAGCCCAAAACAAATGCATCTGCATATCAACCAGAAAGAGATGCTAGCTGTTCAGAATGCTCAGACAGCCTTCAAGGACTTTCTTCATCCAGGACAACTACTGATAAAGATGGACAACACCAGGGTTATGTGGTACATAAACAAGCAGGGGGGTACACATTTCTACCCCCTTTGCAGACTAGCCATGGCATTGTGGAACACAGCTTTGACTTACCAAATACATCTTCAAGCTCAGTTCCTGTCAGGAAAACAAAGTACTCTGGCAGATGACCTAAGCAGAAATCTTATGGACCCGCACGAGTGGAAACTGGATCCACAAATCTTCAACTTGTTAACACAGAAATGGGGGAGCCCAGACATAGATCTTTTTGCCTCTCCTGAAAATTATCAACTGGACAAATTCTGCACAAGGACTTATCACAGACAAGCATGGAAAGTGGATGCCCTATCAGTCTATGCCTTTCCCCCTCTGCCTCTTCTCTCCAAGGTCTTACTAAATGTCAGACAGGAAAAACCAAAAATGATCCTAATTGCTGTGGACTGGCCTCGCCAGCACTGGTACCCAATTCTAAGGAATATGTCTCAATTCCCTCCTTGGTGCTTGCCTCAAATACTTCACCTACTGTCTCAGCAGAACAGTCAAATTCTGCACACTCAGCAACAAACTCTGAACCTTGCAGCATGGCTGATCATTTAATTATTCAAACAACACCTCTCAGTAAATCTGTGATGGATGTCATTTTAGAAGCCAGAAGGCCTAGTACTAGAAAATCATATGCTGATAAATGGAAGAGATTCTGTGCTTGGAACCAAGCACAAGGAACGGACACAGGCAAAGCCCAATATACCTCAGATTTTACAATATTTGACTGAGATGCTTGACAAGGGCCTATCTTTTTCTTCAATAAAAATCCATGCCACTGCCATCTCGGCTCATTACAACACAGAGCCTCCCCTGTTTTCTCATCCTCTGCTTAAACAGTATCTTAGAGGGGCCAAAAATTTAAGGCCTCCCAGAAGATCACCAACTCCTGCATGGGACCTCAATTTTGTGCTGGTAAAACTCACCCTGCCTCCTTTTGAACCAGCAGCTACTGCGGATATAAAATTGTTATCTTGGAAAACAGCATTCCTCTTGGCAATCATTTCAGCAAGAAGGGTTTCAGAACTACAGGCTCTCTTGGCTGTGGAGCCTTTTATTACATTTTACCCGGACAGGGTGACCCTCAGGACCAATCCTTCTTTTATGCCTAAGTGGTATCCAGTGTGACTCTTAACCAAGCAGTTCACCTGCCAACATTTTACCCAAATCCGCAGAACAAGGGGGAGCTGATTCTGCATTCATTGGATGTACACAGACAACTACGATTCTACTTAAACAGGACCAAATCTCTAAGAAAGTCTGAGCAACTACTGGTGGCATTTTCTGCAGGATTAGAGGGGAAGGTTATATCAAAGCAGACTATTTATAACTGGATAAGCCACTGCATTCGTTTCTGCTACTTGCACCATGGTAAACCTGTGCCCAAGGGGATCAGGTCACATTCCACCAGGGCTGCCTCTACCTCAGCAACTTTTCTCAGAGGAGTTCCAACCAAAGACATTCTAGAAGCTGCTACTTGGAACTCTGTTCACACCTTCACAAAGCATTATCATTTGCCTCTCTTTTCCAAATCCAGGGCAGGCTTTGCCACTACAGTTTCTGCAGGGCCTTATAGCCGCTCCTAATGCTATTTAGTTCCTTCCTCTTATCCATAACTTTGGGATTCTGAAGAACATAGTACAGTTGTGTACACTTACCATAAATGTAGATGTTCAAGTGTATTCACTGTTGCAGTCCGGATTACCCACCCGCCATCCCCCTTATCTATAACGTCTCTTTCCTTCACTATATTCTAAAGCCTTTGTGATGTATTTGCTTTTAGATGAAGGTACAGTTTATGTTGCTAAAAGTGCATTTACATATATTTCTGTTTTTATATATATATATATATATATATGTATATATATATATATATTTTTTTATTTATGTATTTATTTATTTTTTTTTGCTCCCTATTTTGGGGGGGGGGGGCACCTGACATCTGGGGCAAGAAAAACTGAATAAAATGGCGTCTGCTGCATATTTTATACCCCTGATGACCTGACGTCATGGAAGAGGAGACAGCAACCGACGCAGGACCCAAGACTTTGTTATTCAGGCCGACTGAGGGCAACCTGCCAGCAGATTACCCATATGTAATGACTGCAACAATGAATACACTCGAACATCTACATTTATGGTAAGTGTACACAACTGTACTTTCTGAGGTATGTATGTCCGTACATCACCATAATGCCCTACGCCATGAGCAGGGAGCATACTTGTGACGTACAACGTCCTTAAGAGAACTAAGGCTTTGGTATACTGATCAAATATTGGGCTTCCCTTGGCAGGGATTCCTTTAGTAAAGAATACTGCAACAGTGAAGGGAAGGACATCTACTGTTTTGTTAAGATTTTAGACAACTGTACTTTATTTATTTATTTTTTGAGCTATAAGAAATGAAGAAGGCATTTCAGAATGTTCTTTGCATTATTAGGGGACGTAACAGTTTTGAAAGAATTAGTCAGAAACATAGCTACACACGTGAGTTGAAGATCATATGAATTAGTCCGACACAAACATAGCTGCATTGTGCCAACTATGTAGCAAACAACATTTGACATGCATCTTAGGTGGTGATGTTTGTGTGTTTATGTTTGAAGACAAGTGAATATGTGAGTTATATTGTTCCTTTATGTTGTAATGCAACTGTTGGCTCATGCAGTGGTTGAAAAGGCTCTTGCACCTGTTCACTTAACCAGTTAAAATCATACATACATAAATGATTACATTTTTATTACTGTATTTTCCAGAAGGAAAAGATGGGTTTGCAGTCACTGAGTACATCTCCTAGTATACTATAGTTTAAAGTAATATTTTAGTGACTGGCCTGCTTAACAAGCTTGACAAGCCACTTGTGCTTTTTCTGGAATTTTGCCTAGTAGTCATTGTAAAAGAGTAATGATGTGATTAAATTAGCCTGCTGGCATTTGGTTGGAAAATCCTGTGGTTTCCCATTTAGGCTGAAGACCTCATTATGACTGTAATCTAATACTATTTTCTACCCACATTTTTGGCAGCAGTTTCTTTGGGTACTTGGAATTGTCATATGGACATGCCATTAAACATTTACAGTTGCATAAACTGCAGTGTTTTTTTGAGGTAATTGGAAGTGCCACAACTGTGTCCTTTTAAACAGTTATAATTGCATGTATTGCAGTGGTTTATTTGGATACTAATAAGTATTAGGATTTCCTCTTTTTGAAGAATTACAGTTACATGTTGAAGCAGTAACAAGTAGATGTAATGTGATCTTATCTCGCCTACATTCTGTACTGATGGGTTCGGAGCCGATCCTCGGCTCCGACTCGGCACGCTATACTATAGAACGAAGTCTCTTATTGGCTGAGCTATCCCACATCCCAGGATGCACCACCACTGCTTCCCCAGATCTCGTTTGCCGCTTCTACAACAAAGACGTGGTCTCGAACTTGGCTGAGCTAAGTGCTTGTTTCTTTAAAAAGTTTCTGTCCGAAATTTTTGCTAACCTACCCAAAAGCTGTTTTAACAGCTGTTCGTTGTGGTGTGACTGTGAGATTGTGTTTTTTGTGGTAAATTGTCTTAGTTTGAGGGAAAGGATCCCGTTTAAGTTAGAGGGGCCTTGCCCTCGCGCTTTGTTGAAGCTTTAGTGTGAGTCTTTCTTCAGTGTTCCCGTTTGAGTTAGAGGGGCATTGTCCACAGTTTTCTTTAAGCTATTTGTTAGTGTACTTGAAAGTTTTTTGTGTGTCAATATGTCGAAAGAGCACAGACCTTCAGGGTTCAAAAAATGCTCTAAATGCAGTTACAAAATGTCCATCACGGACGATCACTCTTTATGCGTTTATTGTTTAGGCCCTAAGCATCTTCAGGAGTCATGTAGCGTTTGTCACGCTTTTTCCTCCCGAGTCCTCCAAGAGAGGAAAAACAAATTGATTTTAAAAGGGCTTATCACCCCTTCTTTTGAGGAGGCTTTATCATCTTCCTCTTCACCTTCAAAGAAAAAGAGATCATCGGCTCCGACCAGCCCGTCGGAACCGACTACGAAAAAATCTTGGCAGGCTTCTCCATCGGCTCCACGGACTTTGGAGCCGCGGGCGGAACAGTCTGCCTCGATGCCTCCAGCCTCGACTCCTCTGTCTTCGGAGCCGAAGGCTAGAGCTTCGAGAGGCAGGTCACCTTCATCGGCTCCACTGTCTTCGGAGCCGATGAGAGTTGCCCGCTCAGACTCTTCCCCTTCGGCGCCGAAGTCTTCTTCGGCTCCGATGGAAATTGCAATGGTTGTGGAGTCTCCCTCGGCACCGATATTTATCGAGACTATTCGGAGCCGGTCCCCCAGTCCTTCGGAACCGGTGGAGAAGTCGACTTGAACCCGTTCGATCTCTTCTCGGTCTTCGAGAATGTCGGATTCTGACATAGACAGGGTACTTCAAAGGCTGTTTCAGTCTCCGGTCTTCCAAAAGTTGGTTTCGGCTCCAGCCCAGTCGGCTCCGGAGCCGGTTGCCCACCCTGTTGTCTTGGTTCCTCCTCCAACAGCCTCGGCACCATTGGAGTTGGTGCTGGTGGAGCCGGTGGAGGTTTTCGGGTCGGTTCCGACCCGTACTCCAACCCCGCCCTTCGGGTCGGAGTTCAGTACACGGACCTCCTCTGTCGGCCCCGGGGGTGACGCTTCGGGACCGATGTTTTCGGTTCCGAGCCTCCCTCTCGGTGCGTCGGCTGCGGGAGTGCCGTCTACTGTTGTGGCCTCGGGGGTTGGACCTTCCCAGGACTCTGGGTGTCCCGCCTTCAGGGCCATGAGGAGTGCTTTGGCCAAATCTTCTTTGGCCACCTCCACCGTCTCACCGTCACCTTCCCTTGACACGGAGACTGGTTCCTTTGTAGTCCCCCTGTCTCAAGACAGCGGAGCCCTGGAGCCCTGGAGCCTGAGGCCACCCCCATTGGGGGTTCCCTCCTTCCTGAAGGTCCCTCCGAAGCGTCTTCGGAGGAACCTCCAAGGAAGAGACAGTGCAAGAGGAAGCACGTCGACTCCCCTGACGAGTCTCTCACCTCGGACACCGACCTCGATGATGCGGAAGGGTCCCCCAAGTCGTCCTTGGATGATGTCTCCTTTGCGGACATTTTAGAGATCCTCAAACAACGAGGCGACTGGCAGTCCAAACCCCCTTCCGCTGAGGAGTCGGTATTGCTCAAGGCCTTCGGGGCTCAGCCCTCCGCCTCCTGGGTGTCTCCGCCCTTCGATGAGCTTCTGGATTTGATCTCTCGAAGGGCGTGGGAACACCCGGATTCTGTGGAACCGGTGCCAGCTTGCCCCAATAAATTTCTCTCAGCACCCCCTGAAAAGGATTTTCTCTCCAAAGGTGTGGCTGTAGATGCCCTGGTGGTGGCATCTGCTACCCAACAAGATGTGGCAGAGGCTTCAACGTCTGTCCATCCTCCTAATAAAGAGTCTAGGAGCATGGATCGGTACGGGAAGCGCACCCTTACTTCAGCAACCTTTACTTTAAGGTCTCTGAATTATTTGATGCACTTCACCAGACTTCAGAGGGATCTGGTCAAGGAACTTTCAGATACCCTCTCGGGTAACTTACCTGAGCAGTTGGCCCAGACGGTTAACTCTCAGCTGGCTACCCTAGCATCGCTATCGAACTCGTCCATGAGGCTCATTTCATATGCAGCCGAGGGTGCGAGTAGAGCGGCGGGAACAGATATTGCTCTACGGAGACAAGCCTGGCTCCGCCTGTGTCATTTTGCGGAGGCCTTTAAGTCTTCCTTTGCCGACGCTCCCTTTGATGGGTCCTCTCTGTTTGTTCCCAAGGTAAAGGACACCTTGACTCGCTGTGAACAAGAGGGTAAGACTTTAACTGCCGTAGGGGCACGGTTTTCCACTCCCTTCAGGCCTTATCCCAAGGCTAGAAGAGGGTGGAAAATGTGGTTCCGTAAATCTCAAAAGCCTTACTCTCCACAGCAGAGCGATCCCCCTTCTAGAGGCAGAGGAGGGGGACATTTTTCAGGAAGACGCCGTCCCAGAGGCGGCGGAGGCCCCCCGCAACACTGGAGACCGCGAGTCTTTTCGTGGCTCCTCAACCTTCCAGCATCCCTGAAGGATTGCCCGACTGTGCAGCTCCGGAGCCAGTCGGGGGTCGTTTTTCGAAGCACCTAAAGGCCTGGGAGAGTATCACTCGGAGGTTACACCATTCCCTTTTCTCAACCCCCCCCTCCATCCCAAAAAATCCCGGACCCGCCACCCAGTCAACGGGAACTTGCAGCCAACGAAATATCAAAGCTGCTTCAAAAAGGAGTCATCCAACCGGTCCCCGCAGGCCAGACCGGATTAGGGACTTACTCAAGATTCTTTTTGGTGCCAAAAAAGACCGGGGACTTGAGGCCCATTTTGGATCTCAGCAAGCTAAATCGATCAGTGAAGAAGTCCAAGTTCCGGATGGTCACCTTGCAATCCATTCTCCCGCTGCTGGAGAAAGGTGTTTGGATGTGCTCCATAGATCTCAAGGACGCCTATTATCACATCCTGATAGATCAGGCGTCCAGGAGACACTTGCGCTTCAGCCTGGGAGATAGTCATTTCCAGTTCCGTGCACTGCCCTTTGGTCTCACCACAGCCCCCAGGGTGTTCACCAAATGTTTGGCAGTGGTGACTCCTCACCTGAGAAGTCTAGGATTCCAGGTGTTTCCATACCTAGACGACTGGCTCCTAACTGCCACCTCCAGGCATCTACTCTTGCAAAATCTAGCAGCCACTATATCTCTAGGCAACTCCCTAGGAATCACCTTCAATTGGACAAAGTCCATGTTGCTGCCATCTCAGCGCATTCGGTTTATCGGAGCAGAGATAGACTCAAAGCAAATGCGGGTCTATCTTCCTGCAGAGAGGATAGAAACACTACAGTCTCAAGTTCGAGCTTTGCTCCTCAAACGTCGAGCCCCAGCCAGGATGGTCCTCAACTGTTAGGTTCCATGTCGGCCACCGTTCTCCTAGTCCCCTTAGCACGGTTACATATGAGAATTCTCCAGTGGCTCCTGTCAGTCCAGTGGTCTTATCAGGATCTCCCACTCAGTCACCACATTCTGATCACAGAGACGTGCAAACAGGACCTTCGTTGGTGGCTTCTTTCCTCCAACCTGGATCAGGGGCGACCCTTCGTTCCACCACCTCCAGTGGCCACATTGACTACGGACGCCTCCCAGACGGGGTGGGGGGGACATTACCTGGGCAGGTCAGTCCAAGGCAAGTGGCACTCCGACGAGAGCCTCCTCCACATCAACATACTGGAAATGAGGGCGGTGCTTCTATCGCTGCAAGCACTACACAGTTACCTCCCCCAGGGCATGATTGCCATTCAGTCCGACAACATGTCAGTAGTCTGGTACCTGAACAAGCAGGGAGGGACCAGATCCTACCCCCTTTGCAGAGAGGCCATGAAGGTATGGGATTGGGCGATTGCAAACAAACGTTTTCTGGTAGCAACACACATTCCAGGGAGATCCAATGTGATAGCCGACAGACTGAGCAGAACTATTCTCTCCCCTCACGAGTGGTCTCTGAACGACAGAGTGGCAACTCAGATTTTCAGAAGATGGGGAACTCCTTGTTGCGACCTTTTCGCAACCCCCCTCAACACGAAATGCCAACAGTTCTTCTCTCTCACCCCAGTTCCGGGGGAGATTCCCAAGGATGCCCTAGTCCAAGCTTGGCCCACCGATCTGCTATACGCCTTTCCACCGGTTCCCCTTCTTCCCAAGGTGATCCAGAAGGTGATTCGCTTGGAGAGCAAAATGATTCTAGTTGCCCCATACTGGCCTCGTCAAGTCTGGTTTCCCTTTCTTTGGAAATATGCACTGGACGGTCCATGGTTCATGGACCAAGTTCCGGACCTCCTGACCCATCAGTCGGGACAGCTTCATCAGTCCCTCCACTTGTTGAAGTTAACAGCTTGGCTCCTCCTCTTCCGACCATAGTCAGGATCCATGCTTTGGACCCGGAAGTCATACACATCTTGTCCTCGGCCCACAAGACTTCTACTAAGAAAATGTATAGCAGTAAATGGAAGAGATTTGCTATTTGGGCTCAACTCCGGGGATTAGACCCCATGACAGCCCCGGTGTCAGAGGTTCTCAAGTTTTTAGCTTCTCTGTTCAATCAAGGTTGTTCGGTCTCTACCATCAAGGTTCAATTGGCGGCTATTTCCAATTTTCACGAGAGCATAGATCCACCTTTGATGAGTAACAAGTTGTGTAAAGCCTTCATGAAAGGTGTTGGGCTGCTACGGCCCCCGATATCTCATCCCGCTCCACCGTGGGACCTTAATGTGGTGTTAGGTGCTTTGACCTCTTCCCCCTTTGTACCGGCAGCACCTTGTGACTTAAAATTTCTTTCTTGGAAGACTGCCTTATTAGTTGCAATTACATCAGCCAGGAGAGTTTTGGAACTTCAAGCCCTATGTGTCAAACCACCATACTTGGTTTTTCACAAGGATAGAGTATCCCTCAGACCGAACCCATCCTTTGTTCCTAAGGTTTGTTCTAATTTTTGTCAATCACTGGAACTTCCAGTTTTCTTCCCAAAGTACTCAAACAGAGCGGAATACATCTTTCACACCTTGGATGTCCACAGACAATTGCGCTTCTATTTGGATAGGACGCACAAAGCACGAAGAACTGATCAGTTGTTTGTGTCCTTTTCGGACAATAAATTGGGCAAAGCCGTCACGAAAGTCACTATTGCCAAGTGGATCAGAGACTGTATCACTCATACTTATTTCATTTCTAACAAAGAGCTTACAGTTACAGTGAAAGCTCATTCTACCAGGGCTATGGCAACTTCGGCAGCTTTTCATTCCAAGCTTGCTATTAGTGTCATTTGTGCAGCGGCTACGTGGTCTTCTCCTCACACCTTTATTTCTCATTACAAATTGGACGTGGCATCGCGGGGGCGAGCTTCCTTCGGTTCCACAGTTCTCAGGAGTGTTTTCTAGTGAGCCACCCAGGAATCAGGTGCTAGGGACGCTGTCCCATCAGTACAGAATGTAGGCGAGATAGGATCACATTACATCTTTTAGTTATGTACTTACCATAACTTTAGATGTATGGGATCCATCTCGCCTACATTCCTAATAACCCACCCTCCTTCCCCCTGCCTTGGAGATCAGAAGAGACCGGACAGTTCAGGTTCAGCTGTTTCATCTTGAAACACCTGGTAATATTATATCAACAGTCTATGTGTGTGTGCATGTGTGCGGACAAACAAGATCTGGGGAAGCAGTGGTGGTGCATCCTGGGATGTGGGATAGCTCAGCCAATGGGAGACTTCGTTCTATAGTATAGCGTGCCGAGTCGGAGCCGAGTATCGGCTCCGAACCCATCAGTACAGAATGTAGGCGAGATGGATCCCATACATCTAAAGTTATGGTAAGTACATAACTAAAAGTTTCTGTCTTTATGGCACTGGGAAATTTGTAGTGTGAAGTATTTAGTCAGCTCCAAAAGTAGCTGTTCTTGTACATTGTTTTCTCCAGTTTGTAACTGTTAGCATTCAGTTTCATGTTTGTGATAATTAACATAAACTTTGGTGCAAAAGCTGTGGATTCTAGTCCTACAGCCGGAAGGTGGATTGCTGACAGTGCAGTATAGCATGGGGGGGGGGGGGTGCTGCACTCCTGAGACATTACACCAAAGCCCATCTGCTTGAACTGGTGGTAGCTCATTTAGATGTAAAAGATCCTATGGCACCTATTTGAAAAGAGTATGGAAAGTTCCCTGATGCCCTGGCCAGATTGCCTCTTTTAATATAAATAACATCTTGCATCTCCCTTGAAAAGCGGCCAGTAGCCTAGTGGGACTAATTCATTCAACAAAGATTAAACAAAAATGAAATATAACTGTCATCAGTGTATCACCTAAGCAGAGGTTGTCGTGTGTGTACCTAGACATCTTTGCTTAGAAGTTGTGCATTTGTTCTTTAAGATGCATGTGTAGCAGTGCTTTATCTTTAGGTGTTTTGCTTTTAACTTCAGAGGCGTCAGTATGGGAAGGTGTTGTATATTACTGAGCTTGGATGTGGGCATATACAGACCATACAGGACTATATTGAAAAGTAATAGCTTTTACGTTACTGAGGAAGTTCCTCACATCAGCAAGATGATCAGATTTACTAAATTTCCTAATAAATCATCTTCTGTGCACAAGAGGATATTTTCATTTGTGACCCAGGAACACTGTCTAGTTAAATGATTTCCTGAGATTTGCAAAGTTTTCCAAGTGGAGGTTGAGGTACTCAAACCCTGAACTGTAGGATGGAGCTCATTAGCAGATAATTTTTTTTTAATGCTTTATCTCCCCATGTTGGCTGCTAACTTTCACCCTGCCACACAAACATACTTCAGGAGCAACCACTCAAGTAGTCATCATTTTTTATGTTTGTGTGTGATATTTTCATAAAACTGAAAGAAGCAGTGAGATAAGGCAATTTACAATAGACACTGGCTGCTGAGGTTGATTTTCATTGACACTGATAATCCTGACAGTTGGAATTAAGTTTCTCTCCAGCTCACTGTTGTGAATGCAATGCTGTATTGCCAGAGTCCAGAAGTCTATGTTTGTCTTTTCTTTATAGTCATAGACATTCCTGAAGATCATTTTCCAAGCAAAAATGAATTTCACACATACATAATTTCTAGATGACTGTTGGTGATGTAAACAGATGTAAAAAAAAGCTTAGCAACAGTTTTCCAAAGGTTATCAGTAAGTTGGAAGTAAGATAGTAAGTGGGCTAGTTCTATTTTATAAAGTTCTGCTTGGATAGTCAGAAAGTATTTTTCAGGGAGAATAAATGGATTATACATGCATTCTTCTGTTTACATTTGATTTACTTGTTTTTTTTTTTTTTTTTTTTGCCATTTAACAGTGTAGCTAATTAATCTGATTTTGTCTGTCTTTTGACAGGAACTTTTTGTGTGCTGCTTGTGTTACTTTGTTGTGATGTATATTGGACTAGATTGAAAAGGTGATGTGCTGTTCATGTTTACAATTGACAGCTTACTTCCTTTAGACTCCTTTAGGCATACCTTACCAGCAAACAGGCTTCTTCCCTGACTACAGCATAAATGCTTACCCTGATCCTGCAGGTCCGCCTCCTAACGTACCTAAAAAGAAAAAACATAATTGAAACATGACTCCATGCCTCCTGTCTGGGCTATTACTGTGCCTCAGCCAACAGTGTGTGATTTTGCAGTGGCCACTGCAAGTTCCTTTTGTTTATTTATTTAATTTATCCTTTGTTGACCGGGTTTGTCCCATTAGGCTAGTAGCCTCTTTTCAGGGTAGACCCAAGGTGCTATTTATACTGCTAGGGGAAATTTGACCAGGGCATCAGGGAACTTCCCCTACTCTTTTTGATAGGTGCTGTGAGACCTTTTACATTCCTTTAAGCTACTACCAACTTATGCAGATAGAGCCTTGGTTTAATGTCTCATCCGAAGGACGGCACACTCAGGAATGCACCCCACACCCCCCTTATGCTCATAGCTCTCAACCTCTATCTAGCCAAGGCTAAAATAATGGTTGGACAAAGGCCTAAAAAATAGGGATGCATTTTAAATATTGCTATTATAAACTTTGAAAGTAGCTCGAATAACAGGGTTTGTGTTAGCATGCATTTTTCTAAATGATATGAAGTCTAAAACTCAAATCTGCATTATTATTTAGTAAATTCAGTCTTTATTAATCTGCCAGAAAACAACAAATTTTATGAGGAATTGACCAAAAATATGAGTAAAAATCTGGACATTCTGTGAAAACCTGGACAGTTTAGAGGGATGATTATGCTGCAGTTCAGTGTGAGCAATTGATGTGAGAATAGAACCCACAGTCTTCTACATGGAAGGAGAGTGTGCTACCTGGTGTGCCACTGACACATCCTGTAGGCTTCCTCTGGACTCCGGACAACTGTTTCCTCAGACCACTTCCCTATTTCCTTGAATCATTCTGTTTTATGCTTGCCAGCCACTATGGTGTGGGGGTCAGACACATCCTCTGCCGCTGTTCCAGTGTCCTTCTTGGGCATGGGAGAACTATCCAATTTCCATACAGGAGACACTTCTTAGGGGATCTTCATGAAGTTTCCATGGAAGGAGACCTTTTGTTTGGGATAGTATGCTGTCCCCTAGCCATTCACCCTTTAGGGATGCACCTATACAAACGAAATGGAAAGGTAACAATATTGAAAATAAAGAAATGGTTCCTGTCTGTAAAAATGATGTTATTACCTTCGCTAGCAGTTTATTACAGTCAGTCAACTCTGGGTACAGTATGCTTTCTTCTAATACTGCTGCTCCTGTTTCTAAGAAAGAGGATACGTTTTTGGATGACTCTAATGTTGAAAGAGACAAGGTTTACTCACCCCAGGAATATATAGCCCAAGGCTGATTCTGTGGACAGTGAACCTGAGGTGGAAACAATGCCAGCTTTCGCTTTTTCTGAGACTATTTCCAGACCGAGGGGGTATATTTGCTTGGGAACAGACAGCGGTTCCTCCAGCGTTGGGCAGATATAATGATTTACTTGAACAAGAAATTCCTATTTCTTCATCCATTCCTCCTATTTTGCCTGTTTTAGAGGACACATAAAAGCTGTAGTGTTTTTAATCCTCTCCCATCAGTTCCTAAACAAGCAGATAAATTGTATAGTTTCACATGCAGATACATTTGTCGATTCTCATCTTACAGTTGATCCTGCTGCCATCGATTCTGCTGCTCAAGCTGTGAAAGAAGCACCTTGTCTCCTCCCACCCAGTTCTTAGAGATAAGGATGGGAAATGGTTGAACAGACAGGCTTAGAGACTTTTTTCTTCTGCTACATTAGTCTCAAGAATCCTGAAATGTCATTGCTATAGGTGGAAGTTCATTTTGAAGTCTGCTAAATGTTTGGAAGAGTTTTCTTCTTCCCTGAGCTCTGAAGGTAGGTCTTATGTGAATTAGATTCTGTCTAACTTGTCTCTAGTTTCCAAACATGATTGTGCTGATACAGTTTCCAGGGCTTCTGCTTCAGATATTGTCTTGAGGAGATTTGTTTAGGTATCTAACAAAACTTTTCAAGTGACTTAAAGTCAGAAATTTTGAGTTCTCCTCTAGACTCAGAAGTTTTGTTTGGTTTTGCTACTACTCAGTTACTCAGAACAATGGGATGACAGAAGTAAATCAATGCTGGTAGTTTCTAGGATTTTTCAGGTTCCTAAATTCTTCTTTTCTAAGACCTATGTACTTTTCAAAGGACAGAATAAGTAGAGAAATCAGTGGCAAGTAGGCACCCAAGAAAAAAAATGGTAAGAATGTAACAACCCCAAACCCAAAAAAGAAGGGAATTTCCCAAAACAGGGTCTGGCACCAGCTTCAGAATGACCCCCTTATTTAATCATCTATCCCTCAGTGCATTTGCCTGGCATCAGATAATTTCAAACACATAATTTTTAAAGGTGATTCAGGAGGGTTACAGCTAGCAATGGCTAGATTCTCCTACTTTCAGAAGGATCCCCTCTCTCCCTCCAAACAGTTGTTTCCTTGGGTGCTCCAACACGTGTTAAAAGCAGGTGTCATAGAACATGTTTCTGCAGAACACTTAGGAAGCAGCTTTTATTCTAGAATGTTTTTGGTCTCAAAAAGGAAGCAGTCATGGAGACTAGTTTTGGATCTTTCTTTCCTCATTCGCTGTAAGCAGCTTTCAAAATTTAAGCCATTCAAATAAATAAATAAATGTCTGTTTATTCCCTTTGTTTACTAGGAAAGTATGTTTGGGAACTGAAATGCCCATTTTCAGTGGAGGCCTGCGGAGCAAATCTCCAATACAAGGATAAAATACATTTTTGAGAATTCAAAATAAAAATAGTCAATAAACATTATTTGCAAAGCATATAAGAGTAATGTTGTTTTAAAAATAGTAACTCTCCACTAAACCTTAACTTTTTAAACAGGTAAAACTCAAGTTACCTACTTTCATATCTAACTTCTCTAGTGCACACTGCAGAGTGCATTCTTTTCAATCTTACCTTTAAGCATCCCTGTTACTAGCACTTTCTCTAATACCTAAAAAGATCATCTCTACTTGACTCCAAGTAGACTTTTCTCTATCTGTTAAACCTAGCACTTGCTCCTACAGTACTTATTACCTTGATACGGCACTCTTATAGATAGCACCCCAAAAAGGCAAACCCCCATTTCTCGGTCACCACGTCCCCGGAATCTCTTTTAAAGTTTTTGTCTAGTCCTTCTAGCATGTCGAGGGATCAGTTGCTAGTGTCCTCTCCTGCTCAGCTGGTGAACCTGGGAATATTGAGGCAATGTTACAATTGCCTCATGTACACAGACAACCCTCTCCTCCTCCCACAAAACACAAATACATGCGAGAGATGCAACTATACGGCCAAACTGGAGGCTGAGCTCTCTCAACATAGGACTGGCAAGACCAGTCAGGAGGAGAAGGTTACCACACACACTATAGACCCAGTCTCACATAGTACCATCACAACCTCAAATCATACACATAAACACACAAAGACATACTCATGGCTCTGATCAAAAATCTACCAAAACAGCAGAGGCCACCAAAGCAGACACCCAAACAACCACCACCTCAGAACACAACACCTGCAACACATAGACCTCACAGTCAGAGTGTCAAACAGTCACAGCCCTTAAGGCCAAACACAATGCCAGACACACTAGTCATTGGTGACTCCATAGTCAGACACACTGACGCCCCGCCACCAGACTGAGTAAGGAGAAGGTCACAGTAAGCTGCCTGTCGGGTGCTAGAATCCGCCACATAACGCAAGCACTCAGGTCTCTCAACAGCAGGTACAAATATGACTCAGTCATTGTCCACGCTGGTGTAAACGACCTGAGACGCACCTCCTTGGACTACATGAAAAGAGACATTGAGGAGCTCTCTGATTATGTAGCCCAGGCAGGTATGACCCTGACCTTGAGCAGTATCCTACCTTCACCAAGAATGATGCCACAATACAGAGATAAGATGATCAGCTTTAACAATTGGCTTAAACTCTGGTGTCATTCAAAGGGGATCCAATGTCTGTCTGCCTGGGATGACATGCTGGACAAGCCACGCTGCTTCAAGGGACGGCTTGCACCTGTCACCCTGGGATTCCGGATATTGGCAAAGGCTCTTGCCACCCCCATAGTGCCTTTTTAGGCAAGGCTCAAATTCTAAACCTACCACCCTAGAACACAAAAAGGAAAAAACTAAGGGTAATGCTGCTCAATGCCAGAAGTCTAAATCTCAAAATGCACGCACTCGAGGCCCTTCTCAGTATGGAGAACATCGATGTCTGTGCAGTGACAGAAACCTGGTTCAAGGCTCCTGAGAGCACCCCAGCACTATCAGGTTTTACCTCTTATCATGCTCCGCCCCAAAATCCGGACAATACCAAGAAAGTATCCATATTCATCAAAGACACCCACACCTCAAGACTGGTGGCAACGCACGATGCATCGGAGACCATCCAGGTGCAATTAACCATAGGCAAGACTGCTCTGCAAATTGTAGCATGTTACAGGCCACCCTCACAAACTCAGGAACCTCACATGGCCTTCCTGAAAACACTAGAGGGATAAATGTATCACCAAACACCATCATACTAGGTGACTTCAATTACCCTAATATAGACTGGGAACACTACTCAAGCCCAAACACCCTAGCCCAAAAGTTCCTGGAATTCATAAACTCAAATGCCATGGAACAACTAGTCACCATCCCCACAAGAGGAGAAAACATACTTGATCTCATCATCACGAACATGGGAGCACAATGTTCAACACCGGAAGTATACCCCTCACTGGTGAGATCAGATCACAAACTAATCTCGCTGGAGGTCCTCATCCCACCCCCACCTGAAATAAAAAGACCACAGTAAAGAACTTCTCAAAGCCGACTTCACACTTCTAAAGACTAGTGTGGTCTCCTTTAAGGCCCCCCGAGCCGACGGAAAACAGTACTCAAGCCGCTGAATCACTTACAAATGCCTTCTACCAGCACCTGCAGGACTGCATGGATAAGGCAATCCCAAGCAAAACAAAGACTCTTTGTACCAAAGGCAAGCGTCCACTCTGGTGGACCCCAGCCATAAACAAACTCTACAACAAAAGGAGGAAGCTACTACAAGATAGAGCAAAATCCTTAAAAGGTAAGACACCCTTGATCACTATAAGTAAAAACTAAGAGCTCTCATAAAATCATCCAAAGCAAATTTTGAGAGAAAAATAGCTAAAGACTCAAAAGACAATCATAAGGCCTTCTTTAGCTATGTTAGAAACCTGGGAGGAAACTCCCAGATATGCTCAGAACTAGTTCAAAATGATGTGAAGATTACTGATCCTACAGACATTGCCAACATACTGGCTGACAGGTTCAGTGCAAACTTCTCCCCCCCAAAAGGAGAGATATCTATACCAAGCGATTGCAGCCCCCAAACATCTCCAACGCCCAAGTGAGAACTGCTCTCTCCAAAGCAAAAACACAGCATCCATGGGACCTGATGGTGTCCCCGGCTGTGTGCTCCACTTAACTCAACGAGGAATTAAACCCACAGCTAGGACAGCTGTTTAATCATAGTCTTACCTCTGGATACGTACCCAGGGAGTGGTGCACTGCAACTGTGGTCCCACTTCACAAAGGCGGTGCCTCCACCGACCCTGGAAATTAGCCCATTAGCTTGACAAGCCTTATCTGCAAAGCCATGGAGAGGATCATAATGGACCTCATAAATAAAGACATAGGGAATTTGCAGACTTTGGATCCATCCCAGTTTGGCTTTGTCAAAGGCAGATCATGCCTTCTAAACTTGGTTGACTTTTTCGAAACAGTCACCAAAGCCATTGATGAGGGAAAGGCAGTCCATACAGCCTACCTCGATCTGGCGAAGGCCTTTGATACAATACCCCACTCGGGTATCATTGAAAATCTCATCAGCTTAAATGTTAACCCATACATCACAAGATGGGTTGCAAACTGGCTGAGTGACAGAACCCACAGGGTCAGAGTTGCTGGCGCCATGTCAGACTCAAAGCCTGTCACAAGTGGTGTACCACAGGGCTCAGTCCTAGGCCCACTCTTGTTTGGCATCTACTTTTCCGAAGTACAAGCAAACACAGGAGGGTTATGGCTGACAAAGTTTGCAGATGACTGCAAACTGGGCGCCATAGTAGAAAACACATCTGACACAGATATCCTTCAGAAGGGTCTCACAGAAACGGATAACTGGTGCCAGAGCCATGGCCTAAAGTTAAATGCCAAAAATGCATAGTCATACCCTTCGGGAAAAACAAGGTTACCCCTAGCTACCAAATAGGTGGCAATCCACTGAGTACAGAAGAAGTTATCAGGGACCTGGGGACCCAGGTTGATAGTAGTCTGTCATTCGACACCCATGTAGCTAAAGTAGTTAGGAAGACCTTCTACATTGCCCACCTTATCATGAAGGGATTCTCATCTAGATCAAGGGAGGTCATAGTCTCCCTATACTCATCACTCATCAGACCAATGATTGAGTACAATGCCCCATTCGAATGTATCTGACCCGACACTTGCAGCAGCTGGAGAGGCCACAAAAGTTCCTCACCAAAAGGATAAAGGGTCTCAAACATCTGTCCTATGCTGCCCGACTGAAAGAACTCCAGCTCTATTCAGTCGCCACCGCTTGCTCAGAGGTGACCTTTGCCTAACATACAAGGCCATGTCAAACCCAGATTTGATGAATATGCTTCACCTCAAAAATCTAGATCCGTCAGAGCCACAAGGGCGGAGACTTAAACCTTGACACGGCTATTAATAGGACGTGCTGGAGGGATAGATTCATCACCCAAAGACTCCCTATGCTGTGGAATAAAATCCCGGTATATGTGAGGCAGAGCACCTCGCTGGCCTTGTTCAAGAGAAATCTTGACCAATGGATGGGAGATCGCAGATATACCCCAGGGATTACCTCAGTGTCACTGCTCAACAGAGGCACAGCAAAATAATGGGTATAGTTCCCCATACTAAAGGGGTGGCGTAAGCCACAAAACTATGGGCTAGGCTTGTAAATGCCCTCGGGCAGATAGCCTAGAATGAACCTATGAACCTATGAAATACATGTTCTCAAGATATGGTGAGTAAAATCAAAAATACTAAATTAATATTGATAGCAATCTCTCATTTGACAACCACGTGGCCAAAGTGGTTAGAAAAACATTTTATATAGCCCACCTAATCATGAAGGGATTCACATCTAGATCAGGGGAGGTCATCGTGCCTCTTTACTCATCCCTCATCAGGCCCATAATTGAGTGCAATGCCCCTTTTGGGATGTACCTTACCAGACACCTGCAGCAACTGGAGAGACCCCAAAAGTACCTCACCAAGAGGATCAAAGGGCTCAAACAGATGCCATATGCTGCCCGGTTAAAGAAACTCCAGCTCTACTCAGTGGCATACCGCCTGCTCAGAGGCGATCTGTGCCTGATGTATAAAGCCATGTCCAACCCGGAATTAATGCACATGCTGCACCTCAGAAAATCGAAATCCCATCGAGCTACGCGCTCGAGAGTCTTGAACCTCAGCACTGAAATAAATAGGGCATGCTGGATGGAGGGCATGCTGGAGGGACAGATTCATAACCCAGAGGCTCCCTTCACTCTGGAATAAAATCCCAGTCCAGGTTAGGCAGAGTCCCTCATTGACTCTCTTCAAGAGGAATCGTGATGAGTGGATGGGGGATCGTAGGTTTACCCCGGGTATCACTTCTGTGTCACTGTTAGACAGAGGCACAGTATACTAACCTCGAAGAAGGGCATAGCAAAATTAATTTAAAATGGGTGGCAAAAGCCAAACACACTCTGGCTAGGCTTATAAATGCCCTAGGGCAGATAGCCTAGTATGAACCTATGAACCTAATATACTTGTACAGCATCCATAGTGGACAGAGTGTGGTACAGGTGCATAGCTTATTAGTTCCTAGGTGATACTTTAGGGTGGATTTGAATTGTTGTAGGTTTTTGAAAAGCCATATGGGGTTTGGAAGTTTGTTCCATGCAGTAGAGATGGTGACAGAGAATAGCGAGTTACATTAATAATTATTAATTTTATTAGGAAAAGATAGTTTAAATTCTGAGGAATTTAGACTTCTTTTTGGTACGTCACTGGATGAGATTTGATGGCACTGGTGTTTTAAGTGGATGATGAAGTATTTCAAGTGCTGTGAGTAGCTGGGAAAGGGTGATATGTTGAGGAAGTTCAAGCCATTTGAGGGTATTGAGCACTGTACAGTTATGGGAGTCGTTTGGGAGGCGGCAGGTAAATTTGCTAGTTTTGTTGTAGAGGCTTTCTAGTTTATGATGTTCTTCGTGTTTCACTGTTGCAGTCATCACACTTGGGTTATCTGCCTACAGGTAGCCCTCAGTCGGCCTGAATACCAGAGTCTTGGGATTTCTGCGTCGGATGCTGTCGCCTCTTCCATGATGTCAGGTCATCAGTGGTATAAAACAGGCAGCTGATACCATTACATCAGCTTTTCTTACCGCGCGGGAGCCCAAAGCAGAAGCAGTTCGCAAGTGCCAGTCGGCCGCTATCTGAAATTTTTGTTTTTCGAGTTTCAAACCTGAAGGTTTCTAAAGCTAAGTACCCCGTTGGGGACCCTTTTTTCTTGCTCTAACTAATGTCAGAAAAAGTTAGCAATTGTTTTGCCTGTGGAAAGCAAATACCTCACAGAGATTTTAATTCTTACTGCTTCACCTGTTTAGGCCCAGACCACGATGTTCCTCGCTGTAGGTTTTGTTCAACAACCGAACTATTCGTCGTCGGGCTATCTTTGTCGCTAAATTCTTTCGCTGTCATTCTCCGTATTCCGAAATGGCTTCGATAAGCCGTCCGATTACTGATCTTCCGAAATAATGTAAGAATAAAGACAGAGACAGACCGCATAGGTCCAAAACTGCCAATGACGCTTTCGTTAATATAGTCACCAGTCCGCCAGTACTCAGTGAGGCGCCTTTTCAGCCCCAGATACCTGCTTCTACAGATTCGCAGGCCTCTACTGAGACCCATTCGGAGTCCGGCATGCCGCGAGATGCTTTTTCGATTATGGAACCTGCAGATGTCTCTACCTTGGATGAGTCCGGAGCCGCTGTGCAGCCACCGGCTTCTGAAGGTGCATTCAGACCTTCTGATGTTTGCATTAAACCGACTACTTCATTTCTGACTAAAACTCAGGCCCAGAGTTCGCACTAATCCTAGGAAACCGACGACCAAAGCGCATTCACAAGCTCCCATGCCACAGAAACAAATACTTAGAATGGCTGAAGACCTTATTACTTTAATTATGGGAAGCCAGCCTTTCCCCTTTAAAAGACAAAGAATAGATTTCCCTTCTGATTCTACAGCTCTGCATGTCCTACCTGCGTTCGAGTGGCCTCCGAAAGATATGCGTGAATGGCCATGCCTTCGCTGAAGGTTGGGCGTCAGGCTGGCAACTCGGCACCATAAAAATCGACTGCCAATCATTAGTGGACCGGAGTTCCGACGAAAAGACATACAAACATTCTACAGCTCATGAGTCCGATGACTCTTACCCCTCTGATTACCAGGACATATCCTTATCTACCTATGAGGATTCAGATGCAGAGGATTCCATTCCCTTTACCTCCCCTCCAGAGGACTTTTCTTTTGGTCTATTCCAGAGTCTGGGGAGTCTCTGGGTCAGGAACCTAACCCTCCAACATGTTTTGTTCATTGTGATGAGATGGTTTAGATCCCTGGAGCATGTGTCTCTGAGGGATTGGGATTTCTTTAAGTGTAGCCTGTCCAACAGCTCTGGGTTTGACATGGCCTTGTATGTTAAGCAGATATCGCCTCTGCGTAGATTATATGTGACAGAGTATAGGTGGAGTTTTTTTTTAGATGGTCAGCATAGGGCATCTGCTTTAGGCCTCTGATTCTTTTAGTGAGGTATTTCTGCAGCCTTTCCAGTTGTTGCAGATGTCTTGAGAGGTACATACCAAATGGGGCGTTGTATTCTATAATGGGTCTAATGAGGGATGAGTACAGTGGGACAATGACCTCCTTTTTTCTGAATGAAAAGTCCTTAGTGATGAGGTGTGCCACATAGAAGGATTTCCTGACTGTTGTGGCAATGTGGTTATCGAAGGTGAGACCACTGTACACCTGTGTCCCTAAGTCTCTTATCACACTTTCGGTGCTTAGTGTACTACCACCTATGTGGTAATTCACGGGTACATGTTTTTTCTCAAGGGGGATAACTATACATTTCTTGGCATTGAGCTTGAGCCCATGGCTCTGGCACCAAGCATCTTTTCCTGTAAGGCCCTTTTGTAGAATATCCACATCATTTGGGGATTCAAAAATGGCTCCCAGTTTGCAGTCATCTGCAGACTTTGTTAGCCAGAGTCGCTTAGTGTTGGTCTGTACTTCAGAGAAGTAGATGCCAAACAAGAGCAGTCCCAGGACTGAACCCTGAGGTACTCCACTTGTCAATTGTCTGGAGCTGGATTTGGAGTCGGCTACTTTTACAGTGAGGGTTCTGTCAGTAAGCCAGATGACAACCCATCGAGTGACGTAGGGATTAATGCCCAGCTTAGTAAGTTTATCTATGATTCCAGAGTGGGAGATGGTGTTGAAGGCCTTGGCGAGGTCCCTATAGGCTGTGTGGACCACCTTACCCTTGTCCACAGCTCTGGAGACTGATTCGAAGAAGTCAGTCAGGTTCAGGAGACAAGATCGGCCCTTCACAAACCCAAACTGCGTGGGGTCCAATGTTTGAAGGTTGCCAATGTCTTTGTTTATAAGTTTCATGATAATACGTTCCATGGCCTTTGCAAATCAGGCTCGTCAGACTGATGGGGCGGTAGTTCCCGGGATCCAAGGTGGATCCCCCCCTTTGTGCAGTGGGATAACTGTAACTGTGCGCCACTGCATATAGCAAATGTACGTTAAAGTAAATTCAGCTGTATGTTATGGTTGCCATCAGTGGTCACATTTCTTTCGTGGACTAGAAAATTCTCATGCACTCTACCACTGTAAGGACTGACTCAAAGTCAGTGGGAGTCTATTACCATGGATCTCTGTACCTGATATATATCACACATACAGGGATGTCATAAAAAAGTATAAAATACCTTTTTATAAACAATATAAGTGCACTTAGTTGACAGGTTTTTCACCTGTCTCTGTTTCTTAAGTTCTGTCCTGTGTGTGTGTGTGTGTGTGTGTGTGTGTGTGCTGAGGGCTTGAAAATGGTAAATGTGTTGATACTTTACAAGAAAAAATATTTTTTGCGTTTTCTCTAAATGTCACAGAAATATTTGATACTACATTTAAGTTATCGTAATACATAAACTTTTGTAAATAATCAGGATTTACAGCTTAACACTTCAGTATTGTGATGCTACTTATGTAAATTTGTCAGAAGGGGTGACAGCTGCCTTTAAACCCAAAAAATGATTTAATTGCTTTGTTTTGCTGTGAATGGGGAGTGTTAAGTTCCCCTCCTGTCTGCAATAAAAACAGTGGAAAACAGTGCTCCAGCTTTCTGCCTTTTTTATAGCAGCTGCTGTGCTCCTGTTATTAGCAGGATTAATTGCCCATTACCCATCTAAGATTGACAGCAGTACCTGACAGGGTAAACTACAGATTTCTCTTTGTCTACAGTATGTCATGCAGGCAGAGACAAATTCCTCTGCAAAGTATGTGACAAATTATGCTTAAAACGTTTTTGAGCTAAAGACTTATTTGAGTCACTCACCAGAGCTGTGGATGAGGGCAAGGCCGTTCATACAGCCTACCTCGATCTGGCCAAGGCCTTTGATACCATTCCCCACTCAGGAATTATTAATAAACTCACCAAACTAGGCATCAACCCCTGTATCATTAGGTGGGTTGCAAACTGGCTCACAGATAGAATCCACAGTGTAAAAGTAGTGGACTCCAAATCAGACTGCTGACCAGTCACGAGTGGAGTCCCACAGGGATTGGTCCTGGGTCCACTCCTGTTTGGCATCTACTTCTCAGAAGTCTAGGCCAACATGGAAGGACTTTGGCTGACCATGTTCGCAGACGATGGCAATCTGGGAGCCATTATTAACCCCCCAAGTGATGTAGACATCCTACAGAAAGGCCTCACTGAGACCAATGACTGGTGTCGAAACCATGGCCTTAAGCTTAATGTCAAAAAGTGCGTTGTTTTCCCCTTTGGGAAAAACTCAGTTCCCACTAATTACCACATCAATGGGAGCTCACTGAACACTGAAGGCTTTATAAGAGATCTGGGGACACAGGTTGACAGCAACCTCTCCTTCGACCACCACATTGCCACTGTGGTCAAAAAGTCCTTCTATGTGGCACATCTCATTACCAAGGGTTTTGCATCCAGGAAGAAAGAGGCCATCATTTCTCTCTGCTCTTCCCTCAATAGGCCAACCATCAAGTATAATGCCCCATTTGGCGTGTACCTCACTTGACACATGCAACAACTGGAAAGGCCACAAAAGTACCTCATGAAGAGGATCCTAGGCCTTAAACACATGTCCTACGTGGACAGTCGCAAAAATCTCCAGCTATTCTCTGTCTCATATCATCTACTAAGAGGCAATCTCTGCTTGGCTTGCAAAGCCATGTCTGACCCAGCTTTGTTAGAAATGCTACATCTAAAGAAATCCCATTCCCTCCGCACCACACGCCCGGAGACCTCAAAATCATTACCACAATCAACAGAACATGCTGGAGAGACAGGTTCATAACCCAGAGACTGCCCATGCTCTGGAATAGACTTCCCATACATATCAAGCAGAGCACCTCACTGGCCCTCTTCAAGAGAAATCTTGATGAGTGGATGGGAAATAGAAAGTTCACCCTGGGGATCACTCCAATGGCTCTACTTGATAGAGGCACTGGGAACTAACCTTGGGCGGCATGATGCCAGGTCACTTCTATGGGCTAGGGTTGTAAAGGCTCCAGGGCTCTTAGTCTAGTACACACCTATGAACCTATGAAAAAAAAGTAGGTGGGCTTTCCCTTCCTTTGATTCTAAGGCAAGGAAATTAAAGTTTTATAAAGTACAGACAGGTTTCTTGTACCTACACAGTACTGGAACTATATTGTATGGAGAAAAGCAACTTAAGGATTCAGTTAAACTGTACAAGAGGGTGGGATTTTCCTTAAAATATGTGTGTGTGTTAATGTTAGCTGGCCTTTCAAATGCTTTCATCAAAGTGCATCTGGAGACCATTTTAGTTTGTCTGCCCATGGATCCCCCTCCTCCTTCCCTATTTGTGGTCAAACAGTTTATGAAAGAAGTGTTACATATGAGAACCCCATTCAAACCAATTCCTCCATCCCAGGATCTCAGTTTTGAACTGAAGAAACTGACTTTGTCACACTTTGAACCTGCCTCATTGGTTGAGTTGAGATTCATTACTTGAAAATTTGTTTTACTTGTTGTTCTGACAACCACAAGGTGAGTATCTCAGTTGTAAGCTGTCATGGTGGGAGCCCCTATCTGGTTTTCTGTGGAGATATGAAGACTCTGTTGACTAACCTCACATTCATGCTTAAGGTTGTCTGAGTTCCCATTGAATCAAGCCATCAGTCTTCCATTTTTTTTTATCCAGAGCCAGAAAACAAGAGAGAGCAGATTTTTTATACCTTGGATGTGCACAGGCAGCACTACTATGTAAGAGAAAACTATCTAGAGCTAGAGATGTTGAAAATCCTAAAAGGAAGAATGACTTATCTGTGAAAAAGAGCCACAAAAAGCAGTGAGGCAATAGATCGTGTCTGTGTCTTAACGAGTGGCAAACAAGATCAGAGTTACTATATGATGGGAAGATTATGTGTAAGGGAGGAATCAGAGCCCTGGATCAGAAATTCTAAAAAGTTGCTCATGCTGGATCTGATATACCCATGAGTTGCAGTGGACAAAAAAGACAAAACCGGATCTGAAAGCAATTTATTTATTTGTACCTTTTCAGAAACAACGAAGCCATCAAATGGATCATCCCTTCTGTTTGACTGTTTGTGAAAAATTCTACTATGAACTGACTTCAGGTGGTTAGAATAAATTGTCTCATGAAATAACTTTATTATAAAATACTTTACTATTCATGAAGTAAATGAAAGGAAACCTTACAGGAATATAAATTTGCCTGTTTCATAGATAGTGGTTAGGGTCACCTGTGCCGTTTAGGTTCAAGTTTATGTCAATGAACCACTTATTTATAGTCTGTATATTGTAGAAAGCACATTATCTGAGTAGGCTTTTCTGTATCCAGTTTACTATACTTTGTTCATTACATGTAATATATTTCATTTCACCAAATCTCTGTATCACAATTTGGTTTATTATCATTATCCCTGTTTGCCTTGCATTTCTAATGTTGATTTGTTGTCTATGTAATATTGCACTTTCCTTATATAACTTTACCAAATGGCTCAAGTAGTGACCGAAACTGATCAAGCACCAGACCACATACCCAGTTAAGAATCTGCAAAAATAAAAAAGTATTACAAGTATGGTCCAGCAGAAGAGCAAACAGTTTTGTAACTGTTAATTGATGGTTTGATAGATGAGTTTAGCAAAAAAAAAAAAAAGATTTTAGTGAGGCTTTAAAGATGTCTGGATCAGTTTAGTTGTAATAGTTATGTTGCTCTATGGCCCAGAGCTCGAGTTATAATACAGGGCCCCATGACTTTTGTGTATAGGAAGGCCTCTGGAGCAGTGTCCTCTGGTAAAAGAGTATAGCTGCATAAGAGCATGTAATGAAGTGTTTAAAATAATGTAATTATACGATTGGTAGAGGATTTTTTGGCAATTGTAAACAGGGAATGCTTGAGATTGCTTGGTAATGCCATCCATTTAAACTGTTTAATTGACATGTCATGGTTTGATTTGTGTAGGTGGTTCACTGCAAACCTAGCTATGTGATTGAACCATGAGTTTGGACACTTCAATGAGGTGCAGGCTTGTAAAGATGCGGGGGGCATAGAGAAGTGTAAGAGACAGAAATGAAGATGCTGCTGTTTTACAGGTATGTGAGGAAAGTACAGTTGTGAAACTTATCCATCAGTGTAGATGCTTGAATTCTTTATTTCTGCAGTAGCCTGTGGGTTGTATCCTGTGGCTAATAGGCTGAGCATAACCTGAGAGGGAAGCCTTCAGCTGTCACAAGGAATAAACGGTCATTCTTTTTCTGCCATCCAAAGAGGAAAGTCGTCTTAGTCTTCACAGGGTCCAGTACTAAATTTTCCGGCTTACTGTTCAGATAAGCCCATATTGGCAACCCTTCCTCTCATTATATTGTTATATTTATTATTTTACTTTTATTGTAATGTTTATTTTAAAAAGATATTTATTTTAATTTTTTATTTTTGCCAGTGTTTACAGTAATTCATGTAGGAATTTCTGCTTGTGGCAGTGTTTATTTGGCTTTTATCTTTGACAATTATACATGTTCACTGTTTCTGAGGAAAATGTCAGTATTTTACTCAGAAGTACAGTGTGTATGTATGCTGTTAGACTTTAGGGGCTGTTTCATGTAGTTAGATTCATAAATTAATTACGGGCCGGATTCACGATGGCTTGCACGGAATCTAAGAGTAGAGTAAGACTCCATGCAGCCATCATGTCTGACGAGCGATCCAGGAACAGCCTGTAGGGGCGTGTAAGAGAGCTCCTAAAACTGCTCTTACACAGACAGGGCAAGAATATGCAAATTACCTCAATTGCAGGCGAAAGGCATGCAAATGAGGTAGATTTGCGATTTAGGAAACCTGTACCTGTCCGAGTAAGAGCAGTGTTATTTGCAGAAATGTACTCAGTTGACAGCTGAGTACCGTTCTGCAAATAGCAAAACGGAGCCGTGACAGCTCCAAATAAAGGTTGCATCCAGTGCAGGAAGCATGCCAATGGCCAAATATATGGCCATTGAAAATGTTTCCTGATGCAATATAAAAATAAAAATATTTTTTTCTCGCCGATTTCCGACATTTAAGCGTAGTGCAGCGCTGCGCAAATGGGCTGCGCTCTAAAACCCAGAATACTAAAAATTAAAACCCACAAATATGGAATTTATAGAAATTGTTAATGTACAATGCAAGGGAATGGCAGGCTGAAGACAACATGGCCACCGAGTAACGGTTGCTAAGGGGGGAAGCTCAAGTCTAAGACATGTAACCAAGCATTAGTTAGCAATCCTATTTAAATGAGTGTTAGGATAGTGAATCGCAAGTTTACATAGCAAATGAGGACAGTCAGTGGAGTGTAGGAGTAGGATATGGGGAGTAACAGAGTAGAAGATAGGTGACATCACGAGGGGGGTATGTATGAAAGAAGTGAAGCTCATTGGAGCAGAGTGGCATGTGTCAGCTGTCATTTATACATCATGGAAAGAGGTGTGTCAACAGGTAGGCTAGGGAAAGCCAAGAAATGGAAGGTGTATGCCGTAGATAACACCAGAGTTTCTTGTTGAGCGGGTATGCTTGCGTGTAAACCCGAGTAAGACAGTGTGCGCGCGTTTTAGCGTGAGTGCGCGCGTTTCAGCCGGAGTAAGCATGTATAAGGCTGTTTAAAGAGTTGTAAGCACGTTTGCACTGGTGTGCGCACGTTTTAACCCGAATAAGCAAGTTTTAGTCCGTGTAAGCATGTGTGCGCGCGTGTTAGCAGCTGTGTGCAGCGCTCCCCCCTCTGAGGAAACAGAAAGGAATAAGGAAGCACAACAAATAGTAGGAAGCTACCAGGGAGTACTAGCAGAGCTAGCAGGTGAAAACAATCAGAATCAGGCAATTACACAGGCAGTACACTAGCCCAGCCCAGCCTAGCACTTAAAACTCTGCAAACAACAGTCCATTATGTTTCTCGCAAGAGGCACTGCAGTAAGCTAATAGAAGTGAAAACTGAAAAAGCTTTACTGAGACAAAGAAATGTTAGGGGCTGCCATTGCTGTTATAAGGCGACATATGCAACATGCTGAGGGTGGTGACAATGGAAATGCTGCAGGACACCCCACAGTGAGGAGACGGAGAAGAGTGTACAGGCCCAGGGTAACCTACCAGGGGCTACATGAGCTGGAGATAGTGGAGCGCTATAGAGTGGACAGAGACCTCCTGCAGCAAATTGTTGAGCTTTGCAGGCCACGCCTCATACACAGAACCAACAGAGGGGCGCACCCATCCCAGTGGAAACCAAGGTATGTGTTGGCCTAAGAATACTAGCAACAGGTACCTTCCAGAGACCAACTGGTGATATGATGGGGATATCACAGGCATCAGCATCCAGGGTACTACACCAGTTTCTGGATGCCATGTCAGCACATGTCGGTGATCATGTATATTTCCCCAATTCCCGTGAGGTATTGGCCAGCAATATGCATCTCTTCCAGCAAATAGCAGAATACCCTAAAGTAGTGGGTGCAATAGACTGCATGCACATACGCATCAAAGCACCAGTCGGTGAGCGGGGTAGGGTCTACTTCAACTGCAAGGGCTTCCCCTCCATCAACTGCCAGGTCATGTGTGATGTCCAGGGCATAACACTGAATGTGTGTGCAGGCTGCCCTGGAAGCTACCATGATTCCCATAGCTGGCATCTGACACAGCTGTACCAGACATTTGCCAATGGGGACATCCCACATGGTCACCTAGTGGGGGATGCTGGCTATGCACTGGAGCCGTGGCTGATGACACCCATCAGAAATGCACACACACCTGAACAGGAACGCCATAATGAGGCACACGCACAAACACGTAATGTAATAGAGCGTGTGCTTAGACTGCTCAAGTCACGGTTCCGGTGCCTGGACACATCTGGTGGAGCCTTGCAGTACTCACCAACTACATGCACCCAAATTGTCATGGTATGTGCTATGCCACATAATATGATCCTGCAAAAACAGCTGCAGCAGGACCAGCATAGGCCTGGGCCAAACAGCCCCCCACCATTGCCAAGGCCATCACAGGCAGAGCATGACTCGGAGGAGGAACAACCTGAGCCTGCCCCAGTAGGCAGAAGGAGGCGTGCCCAGTATGCTTTGGCCTTGGCAAAGAGGCAACGCATAGCACATACACTGGCTCAGTAGGAACTCTGGAAATGATACCTCTCTCCGACTCGCACATAAAGAAAAAGGGATGCCTAAGTTGACGCTACCTGCTTCCAAACATGTGCAGGGAGTGTAGTATGTGCATCCGACATAGGCATCCCTGCAGCACCACCTTAGGCATGAATGCCATGTGTTAAGCAATATAAAGCAGTGCTAAACAGCAATTACCACCATGTAGTATATGCTAACAAAATCCCACACACCAACTAGCACAACTGTGGTCAATGTTCAGTAAAACTGGGCAACGTCCAGCAATGTTGGTGAATATTCTGCAATGTTGGACAAGCCTAGTCTAAGTAGGGCATAGCTGAACAAAAGCCAACATGCTCATATTTGCTTAACAGGCCCTTAAGCAGTCTGGTCTGCTCAGTATGAAAATATAAAGCAGTGATGGGCCTCGAACCCAGGATACTGTGCACTATAGCCAAAGTACTGAACCACTAAACCATGACAGTATTGCAGTGGTCCACCTGTATGACGGAATGTTGATAAGTCTGTGCAAAGTATTCCATGGAAACCCTGCAGGCACAGCATAATCCTTGTTGAGTTATAACACAAAGGTGAGTCCTGGAGTGAGAACAGAACCTGACTTCCAACACACACAGTATAAATGTTAATATTGGTCATGTTCGCACACATCAACAAATGTAGGGGACCTCAGATAGCAACATACTAAAGGGTCACACTGGGCATGCTCACACACTTGAATAAATGAGACAAACGTCAGGCAACAAAACATGGAATGGCAGAACTGGGTATACTCACACACTTAGGCCATGTCTGAGTACAGCAGTGGGCCACACATATCTGGCAGTTGCATGTGTTAACCCAGGAACCTGTCACTATACAGCAGTCCGCCCTGTGCACACAGTTATATGACAACACACACATCTATAATATAGTGGAACCCTGCCATAATCAAATATGTTCTGCAGATACCGAAGTTGTTCATGGAAACTGGTAAAGCAAAGATGATAAAGACCTGCAAACAGTATTCGCAATAAACATTGTGCATCTTGAACATTAGCATAGGTTCAGAGGTCGATACTAGGCTATCTGCCCTAGGGCATGTAAAAGCCTAGCCAGAGTGTGTTTGGCATTTGCAACCCTGTCAGATTACTACACTGTGTGTGTGAATAGTAAGTCACACAAGATAGCCCATGTACGTTTAGGCTAGTGTGCCTCTGTCTAGCAGTGACACAGAAGATATCCCAGGGGTAAATATACAATCACCCATACAGTCGTCAAGATGTCTCCAGTAGGTGGTCAGTTGGTGGCTCTGCCTCTGTGAAACTGGGATTACATTCTGTAGTGAGTGGAGCCTCTGAGATAAGAATCTGTCCCTCCACAATGTCCTATTAACATCTGTGCTGAGGTATACGTCCCTGGAGTGTGTAGCTCCAAGGGAGTTGGATATCCCGAGGTGGAGCATGTCCAGTAATTCTGGGTTGGGTATATCTGTAAACAACAGACACACATCATATCTGAGTAGGTGGTAAGCGACTGAGTAGAGCTGGAGTTACTGCATCTGAACTATGCAGGGCATCTGTGTGAGTCCCTAGATCTGCTTGGTGAGGACCTTCCGTGGCCAGTACAGTTGCTGCAGGTGTCAGGTAAGGCACATCCCAAATGTGGCATTGTAACCAAGCATGGATGTGATGAGTATAGGGGCACAATGACCTCACTCGATCTAGATGTGAAACCATATGGGATAAGGTGGCCCACATAGAAGGTGTGTCCAACCACTTTGGCAACGTGAATGTTAAAGGCGACAGTACGAACAAGTCATGTCCCCAAACCCCTAACAAAACTCCTACCATATGTAATGGAGTACTACCTATGTGGTAATGTGTGGGCATGTTGTTACTCCCAAAGGGGATGACTATGCAACTAATGGCATTTAGCTGTAGGCCATGGCTCAGGCACCAGCCATCCATCTCTGTGAGACCCTGATTGAGTATGCATGTGGCAGCTGGAGAGTTGATCATGGCACCCAGTTTGCAGTCAAGTGCAAACATGTTCAGCCATATTCCCCCTGTGGTAGCCTGTACGTAAGACAAATATATACTGAACAAGAGAGGTCCCAGGACCAAGCCGTGTGGGATGCCATGTGTAACTGATGTATAGTCAGACATGGCACCTGCAATTCTGACCATGTGGGTGCTATCCCTGATCTAGGTATCAATCCATTGTGTGAGATATGTTCCATATTGATGCTGGTGAGCCTATGCATAATGGCCCAGTGAGCTATTGTGTTGAAGGGTTTTGCAAGGTTCAGGTAGGCTGTGTGGACAGCCGTCCCTATGTCGATGGACCTGTTAGCCATTTAAAGAATACAAACAGGTTCAAGAGGCAAGATCTGCCCACAACAATGCTGAAATGTGTAGGACACAGTGTCTGTAGGTTCCCGATGTCTATGTGTATGAGTCCTATGACAATATGCTCCATAGCTTTGCAGAACAGGCTACATAGGCTTATAGGGCAATATTGTCTGTGGTCTGTTGTGGCACCAACTCTGTGGAGGGGGACCACTGCTGCAGTACGCCATTCCTTGGGTACATATCCTGTGGTAACTCCGATATTGAACAGTGATGTAATGTGAGGGTTGCGTTTGTCATGATGCTCGTGTAGGATGCAGGCTGGGACACCATCTGGTCACATTGATACTGTGATGTACGCTGTGGGGAGGGCAGCACTCACCTGTTACTGTGTGATGTCAGGGAGGTTATACTCTGTTGGGATGGATAGTTGCTCCTTAGGAGGGATGGGTGGGAGACATCTGCACTGAACCTGTTTGCCAGAATGTAGGCAATGCCAGTGGGTTCAGGGTAGGTTTTGTCAGTATGCAGTAACTCACAGCATATCAGTGAGTGTCCACCCAGGTTCCTGACATAACTGAAGAAGGTCGTGTGATAGTCCTACATGTCTGTTGCAATTGTCTGGTAGAAGCGGCCCTTAGGAAAAGTCCATGAGTGATTGTAGCTGTCTGCTAGTACAGTTCACAGATGCCTTCCCAGTCTGGGATTGTGCTCTATCATGTAGTAGCTTCCTCCTGACGTGGTACAGCTTATTAATGGCTGGGGTCTACCAGACAGGTCCCCTGCCATTGTAGTAGTGGGTCCTGTTGTTATTTGGGATAGCACAATCCATGCAGTCCACTAGGTGTCCATGGAATGTGTATGTAAAGGATGCAGCAGTGTGAGCCGTATATGCCACTGTCCCAGGATCTCTGAAGGATACCACCTTGCTTCGGTGAAGTGAGATGTTGGCTCATGAGAAGTTCACCAAGATTACCCAGGATGGGTGTGTGGAGCTTATATGTATGTCCGTGAGATACATGTATGTTCTGACCTTACCAATGAGGGGTATATCGCTGGTGTGGAACATAGAGTCCCCATGTTGGTGATGATCAGGTCCAATATGTATTCCCCCTTGTGGCTGTGCTGACTGGTTGTGCCATAGCATATGAGTCCACAAATTGTAGCGACTGTTGGGTGAGGGTGTCAGGGTTTGAGTAGTATCCCCAGTCGATATTTGTGTATATGCAGTCACACAATATAATGGTGTTTGTGGAGACCATCATATTCTCCATAGTTCCCACGAAAGCCGAGTGTGGTTCCTGAGTTTGGGAGCATGTTCTGTAGCAGGCAACAAATTGAAAGGCAGTATTGCACAATGGTAGTTGTATATGTATGGTCTGTGATGCTTTGTGCAGTGCTACTAACCTGGAGGTGTGTGTATCTGTGATGTATATGGATACTCCCCCTAGTTGTGTTGTCTGTTCCAAGTCTTGTTGTCAGACAGCATGGTATGAAACATAACCTGGTAGTGCTGGTGTGCATAAGCGAGCCTGAACCAGGTGTCTGTCAGTGCACATATAATGCTATCCTCCATACTGAGGAGAGTTCTGAGTGGCCACAATATGAGGTTAACACAATTGTTGTTGAGCAGCATTACCCTTAGTTTCATTTAACCTGTAATATCTATGGAGGTGGGTTTGTCTTCTGAGCCCTGCTTAGAAAAGGCACTATGGTGGTAGCAAGAGCCTTAGCCAGCATTCCAAAGTCTAAGGGTGACAGGTGCACGCTGTCCATAGTGAAGCTACGTGGCATGTTGAGCATGTCACCATACGCTGACAGACACTGTATCCCCTATGAATGAAACAAATGTGTTAGGCAACTGTTAAATGTGATATGTGTGTCCGTATACTGTGACATCATAATTGGTGGGTGTAAGATGCTAGACAAGGTCAGGGTCATACTGGCCTAGGATACATGATCAGAGTGTTCCTCCATGTATCGTGTCATGTGGTCCAGGGAGTAACGTCTGAGGTTATACACACCAGCATGGACAATGATGGTGCCAGTCTTGTACTTGCTTTGGAGTGACCTGACTGCCTGTGTTATGCGGCAGATCCTGGCACCCAAAAGACAGCCAAAAGTGACTATTCCCTTGTTAGGGCTGGTGAGTGGTACGTCAGTGTGTCTGACAGTGTGTCGCCTATTACAAGTGTATTAGGTGTGTTGTTTAGCCCAAAGGGCAGTGACTGTGTGGCACACTGACATTGTGAACATTGTGATATGTGGGTATTGTAGTGGGGTAGCAGGTGTGTGTGTGTCTACTTTGGAGGTCTCTGCTGCTTAGGTAGAGTACATTTACAGCATCCGAGTATGTCTTTGTGTGCTAATGTGGTTTGAGTGCTGTTGCTAGAGGATATGTGACACTGATATGTGGTGTGTGTGGTTACCTTCACCACCTGATAGACTGTGCCAGTCATGGGTCGAGAGAGTTCAGCTCCCTGTATGTCTATATAGGTGCATCTCACACATATATCTGAGTATGTCGGGAGGAGGAGAGGGTTGTCTGTGTACATGAGGCAGATGTGACATTGTGTCAATATCACAATATCCACCAGCTGGACTGAAGAGTGCACACAAAACTGACCCCTGGACATGCCAGGATATTATCATGACATACTCTGTAGCCTGATCACAAAGGATCAGTAGGGTGTTAAGCGTGTAAAAGAGTATAACAGGGATTAGTGCTCATGTTCGTTGGTGTTTTGTAAAGAGTAGCTGAGAAGGAGTCCAGACTGAATCATGACACCTCCTTCAGCTATGTCATATATATCAATATACACCCATATATGTCCTGAGTCAGGGCCAACTGTACCTGAGTGACAATGCCGACATCATGACAGACAGGCCCATATGTACATACCCATCCCCCACTGACAATAGTCCACATCAACATACCAGGAGATATCACATGTAGAATGGATGAGCAGCTACCCCCACTTGCAAAAGCATGGCAGCAGGTGGAATATATTGATTCCCAAGATGTGTCATGCACAAACTACAGAACAAACAGATCATGCACCTGAACAGTCAGCTGAGCCTCACCCCTACACAGGATGTGGAACCATTGAATGTGTCACAGCTACATATGGCACTCCCCACAAGTGTTGGTGCACAACACACCATGGGAAGTCAAGTCCAGTACGCCTATGGGGTCTGATCTGCAAGTTCATGGAGTCCATCATGGTTGCAGTCATAAACAGAGCTATTGGAAGCTGACATACACACAACCCTACCAAGTGTGGTATGTTCATGTGCGGATCATGGTTCCCAAACATGCTAGACTGTTTGCAAGGCAGCCACCCAGGACATACATCAATGAACACATCTACACATGTGTCACATAGACTTTGAATAGCCCTTTATCAACATCCCAGACACATGTAGTATCCACAGAACCAACAAGCTGTGCATAAATATGTGTTGACATATGACAGAATGTCAGTGTGTCCACAGATAGATCACACAAGGTAAGGATTCTGAGGTCTTGTTCAAGCTGTTGGCACCTGCTGACCCACATGGACCATTCCTGGAATGGCATAAAACAAAGTGTACACACATCACCATGTCCAGTCTGATGATGTCACCATCCTATAAATACAGCAGGAGAAGGGAAACCAGCCAGTAAAGCAAATAGCGCCATGTTAATGCGTCTCTCACTAGTATCATAACATAGTTAGATAGGTGTTTGAATCTGCAAACAGTGTGTGTGTGTGTGTGTGTGTGTGTGTGTGTGTGTGTGTGTGTGTGTGTGTATGTTGGGGGTGTGGGTATGTGTGCAATTGTCTTTGAAAGGAGTGTCCTTTTTGGAGACTGTGAAAACACACTAAAAGAGGTACATTCCTCTTTGGAAATTCTGATGATTTCACCATCCTACAAATACTGCAGGGGAAGGGAAACCAGCCAGTAAAGCAAATAGCGCGCCGTGTTAACACATCTCTTTCTAGTATCATAACATAGGTAGGGGTTTGAATCCTGCAAACTGTGTGTGTGTGTGTATGTGTGTGTGTATGGGGAGGGTGTGTGTGTATGTGTGCAATTATCTTTGAAAGGAGTGTCCGTTTTGGAGACTGTGAAAACACACTAATGGAGGTACATTCCTCTTTGGAAAGTCTGATGATTTCACCATCCTACAAATACAGCAGGAGAAGGGAAACCAGCCAGTAAAGCAAATAGCGCACCGTGTTAATGTATCTCTAGTATCATAACATAGTTAGATAGGGGTTTGAATCCTGCAAACAGTGTGTGTGTGTGTGTGTGTGTGTGTGTGTGTGTGTGTGTGTGTGTGTGTGTGTGTGTGTGTGTGCAATTGTCTTTGAAAGGAGTGTCCTTTTTGGAGACTGTGAAAACACAGTAAAAGAGGTACATTCCTCTCTAGAAAGTCTGATGATGTCACCATTTTACAAATACAGCAGGAGAAGAGAAACCAGCCAGTAAAGCAAATAGCGCGCCGTGTTAATGCGTCTCTCTCTAGTATCATAACATAGTTAGGTAGGGGTTTGAATCCTGCAAATGCTGACTGTGTGTTACACTGTTGGTCAATGCGGTGTGGGTTTTGCTTTTACTATGGTATGACATAGTATGATGACAACAGTAAGTGCATTGCACACATCAGGTATCTGCGTGGCAAATATATATGTGTATATGTCCCCTCAATCAGTACATAGGTGTGAAGCCTCCATACTACATGAATACATTTGTTTCCATTGACAGGTTGTGCTGCTGCTTCTCAGATCTTAGGTCACATATGTATGTATATGACACGGCCGTCTACTGTCGTGTTCTGTGGCCAAGGTCATCTGTGGCACACACACCCATGACAGTTACTTAAGAGTAGTGTGAGTGAGGGTATATGCCTGGGGTATATGTCAGACATGGTCATACACAACAGTCTGCCAAGAATGGACAGTCTTTATAGGTGTACGACTACCTTGTGGATATGCATTCAGGCCTCTAATGTCTTATGTGATACACCTTGGGACTCCACAATACCTATGGATATGTGGATATCAAGGGACACATGACATAACATGGGTCTGTATGTACACAATGGTACCTGACATACATGTTCAGGGCTACCACCGGTGTGGTACTGATGGGATAGTATGTATAGTACATGAGGATGACTATGCCATAGTCGGCTTACTGCTATACAGCATGTATCAGACAACAGGTATCTGTCTCTATGATACCCTTGTGTAGGATATGCGTCCCATCCAGGGAATGCATTGTAGGCCAATCCATGCATTCCCAGATTTGGATGGACACATCCCTAGTGTGTCTGCATGTACCAAAGGGGGCTATATGACACACAGGTGTGGTGACAGTAATAGGCGGCGGTCATTACCACTGGTTAGTGTTATAGTGTAGCACCGGAAGGATCCAATTGATACTGGGTTCCCTACTACTGTGTGTCATTTGTCAGGACATCATCCAATGATTGCTTATAGTCATGCTGTTGAGGTTGTGTATACTACCAGACCGCAAATCATTAACAGATATTAATGGTATCACCCACAGCATAGTGTCAACCCATGTCATACACACGTCTACCCATGTTAGTACATAACTGTAGTAGAATGCATACTGGCCATTGAAAGATGCTATGAGATGTTAACAATGTGTACAACAGGGTATGCCACACGTCCCATGTGTCCACTATGCACGTACATCCAGACAGTGCGCACCCACCATGTTCACAGATGTACACATGCTAATCTGTACTGCACACATCACACACATACTGTCCACTCACTAACACATGCTGGCAACACATCACACATCAGCCAAGTGGCATATGGGTGGATAATACATACTCAGACCTAACAGTGGTGTAAACAATGCTACATTGACAATCAGAGCTTTCATGCATAATGTCTGCTCAGATATACCTACAATGATGTAGTTACACTTCCTTGTTGACAACTTACTATTATTGCTACACTGCTATAGTGTCACCCTGTGCATCAGTACCATGTTAGCCTGTCCCTCAATCAATAATGCAGATGAGAGGAGGCGGCACAGGTATCATCATATGCACAAGGCGTTTTGTTGTTTGCCAGAGCCTGACATTGACCCATCCAATCGACGTGTGTGTGTGTGTGTGTGTGTGTGTGTGTGTGTGTGTGTGTGTGTGTGTGTGTGTGTGTGTGAGGGTCAACAGTACAATATGGGCCAATGTTGATGTAATGTGTGTGTGTATGTGTGAGCCCTAGTTGTTTGCTTAATGCGTGTGTGTCTGCATGCACACAGCTCCACCATGTGGCTGCCATATATGGTGGTTTGTGGGACAGCCACACACTGTACCTGCTAGGCTGTACAGATCACTGTCTCCGGCCACTGACACAGTACCTGTGCCTGGCAGGGGTGCTACAGACAGTATCGGGTACCAACCCTGACTGGGTACTGTCATCAGAGGCAGAGGCATGACGACTGGACCCATGTCCCTGCTGGGACTGGCCAGAGCCACGTGCACGTGGTCTACTGGGACGGTCAATAGACAGGCCAGCACCAGCATTGCTGGGGCTGGTATTGCTACTATGGGAGCGGCTGTGAACTGTGGGCCGTCTGCGACCACTGCCAGCTGTTGCTGTTGCTGGCATGCGTCCGCGTCGATGTCTCAACCATCCCGAACGGTCCTGGCTCAAGGAAGACATGTTGTGGAGCGCATCTGTTGTCTCCCCCCCCCAACGTCTATCAATGACCTTGGTGTAAGTCTGGATAGCACCGGCAAGGTCACGGATGCTGTCATTGATAGTGGTGTAATGTGCCCTCTGCGCCCTTAGTCCCTGCCTGGTGTACCGTTCCATACGTGCCTGAGCCTACATTACAGCCCGGAACATAGTGGTCGTTGTAAGACCTGTGAGGGCACGCCTGCCAGGGGCAATACGACCAGTGGTGCTCCCCCGAGATCCCCTGGACGTCCGCCTATGTGGTACCGTTCCGGGTCTGCGGCTATGGCTGCTGTGAAGGGATGCAAGTGCCATGGGTACCACACTCTCCTGGTCAGTGCCAACTGTATGCTGTCCCTCGCCTATGGCCATTGGTG